>NW_015151753.1:32294-34068 GCF_000732505.1 Cyprinodon variegatus
AAGCTGGACCCTCTGGGGACGGTGGCAGAGACAAGGACACTTAACAAACCGCTCGACATTATGGACAATGCCAGCCACCCTGTCTTCACCACTCAGAGGAGCCTGATCAGAGGGAGATTGCTGCTCCCCAAATGCAGGAGCAACAGACTGCTGAACTTCTTTGCTCCTCAAGCCATCAAGCTGTACAGCTCCTCACTTTAGGAAGTCTCCCCAAGTCTTTCCTCAGCTCTCTACTGTGCAGATATTTTTATTTTAAAGGAAACTCATTCCAGGATATTATAACTTTTTATGCTCTTTTGTACTATAGACACTCTTTTTATATTGTCTGTTGTATTTTTATCTTTAATGCCATCTTGCTTTGACTCTTTGTACTCGACTGTATATAAGCTACTGGAACCAGAATTTCCCTGAAGGAGTAACACCAAGGGATTAATAAGGCCTCAGTCTCAGTCTAAGTCTAAACCCAAACAGAATTGTCAATCCCACCAATTTTCTGTCCCCCAAAACGTTCACAGCCAATCCCAGCTTAAGACCACTCCAACCGCAGAGACCCCGACCTGCAATAAAGGCTTTAATTTGCAAGAACATTTACCAGCCGTTCCTCTTCAGCTTATTGGCTCCTTCAAACCATCATCTTCATTCCTGGGTGCTGGATGGAGCTTATTAAGGTTTCTCTGCGCCGTTTGCAGATTGTCAGAGGGAGCCGCTGCTGTCAAGACAAAAGAAACAGAAATGAGTAAAGCAGAGACGGCAGCAATGGGTCAAGTCATTAGGACTTTATTCACCGATCAGTTAGTGACTTTAGAGATGATTCTGTACCAAAGGCTACTTGGAGAAGAGCTCAAACACTTTCATACACGGCTGTCATTGCATTTCTCACTTTAAAGCTTCTATGTGGGATTAGATTAGAGACAAAACACCAACAACTCTTCATGTAGATTGTGAACATTCAAAAAAAAACTTAAAAATAATCCTCTGGAATTTGTTTCCGAGTCTAAAGACGTTTCTCTTCCATCCAGGAAGATTTTTCAATCCAAAATGTCAGAAATAGCGTTTAGTTCCAGGTTTTATCCAGCAGCCCAACAAAGCCTGATTTTAGTTTAGAAAACATGCAAATAGAAACGGATGAACGGGTCCCCCCCTTTGGAATGGAGGTCGTTTGGCTTCTTTGTTAGCCTGCAACGCCCCATACCGGTCTACATTTTACGGTACATTGTTTTGCTCCCTTTGTTTGAAGCACAGATCTTTTGTGACGTTTGAAGGAGGCGGTCGCATTTCCTGCTGCTCTGCAGCTCCCCGATCTGTCCCCGCTTTGCTGTGTCTTGTCTTCCTGAGCTCTTTCTTCAACCGAATTCAAACAATCAATCTTGGCAGCTGGTCTCTAGATGCAGTTGATTAAATTCTTGACTGGAAGGCAGGGTAATGGGGACCCTTCCTGTCCTGCTGGGACCTACTTCATGGGAAACACCATGGACTCCTGGAAGGCTTGGAGGATGGTGTGTTTCACTACGCTGTCAGTGGAGGATGTAGAAGATGTGTGGATTTTTGGTTTTATGATTCTCTGATTTCTCCTGTTGGGATTTGAAGGATACCTGATGGATCTACAATTACAGAGGATGTCGGCGGCTATCTGGGCGTCGATCAGGCTGATGGCAGCAGCTGAAACGCTCACAAAGGCTGTGAAGGAGCAGGATCAGGAGCTGAGCCGTATGCTGGGTGCGACTGAACGCAGGCTGGCGGCGGTGGTTGAACTCAAAGGTGAGATGGGATACAT
>NW_015151753.1:34951-39902 GCF_000732505.1 Cyprinodon variegatus
TAAAATGTTTATTTTGGAATAAAGAGGTTAATATAAAAAATATTTTTGTCCGATTCATCGATTAATCGAAAAAATAATCGTCCGATTCATCGATTTTTAAAATAATCGTTAGTTGCAGCCCTAGATCAAATCTTCTGAAATGGGAGGCAGGGTAATGGGGACCCTTCCTGTCCTGCTGGGACGTACTTCATGGGAAACACCATGAACTCCTGGAAGGCTTGGAGGATGGTGTGTTTCAGTGGAAGATGGAGAAGATGTGTGGATTTTTGGTTTTATGATTCTCTGATTTCTCCTTATGATGGATCTACAATGGAAGAGGATGTCAGCGGCTATCTGGGCGTCGATCAGGCTGATGGCAGCAGCTGAAACGCTCACAAAGGCTGTGAAGGAGCAGGATCAGGAGCTGAGCCGTATGCTGGGTGCGACTGAACGCAGGCTGGCGGCGGTGGTTGATCGCTGACTGGACCAGACCGGGCATTCGAACCCAGAGCCAGCTGGGGACGGAGCGTCCAAACTCGACCCGGTGACGGTATGCTTCCCCCCCGCCTGCCTTACCGTGAAGTAAGGCAAAAATATACAAAGGCTTGAAATGGAATAGAAATGAGTGCGCCCCATTAGGCTAAAATTGTAGAACAATTTGACATAGATTTAGAGTCAGTGGGTCACATGACCGTGCCCCAACTTTTGTCTTTAAAAATATCTTGAAAATTGAAAGTAGATTAAATTCTCATAAAAATCAAGTGTGCCTCACATTTGTTACCTATTGGCATGATTTATTTTAGTTTCGTCTTAGATGGTCATAAGTTAGTGAGTTTTGTTTCTCAAGAGGTGCTTGGTTCAAAGACTTGTTGACGGTCCCTAACTGCACCACTGTGTGTGGGAGGGGGGGGCAGCTGAGGGACGCTGGCCGACATCAGGGTCCCTCAGTCGGATCAACCGTTTGCTAGACGCCGCTGACTCCGCGGAGCTTAAATATCCAACTTCACCGTAGAGCTGACGGCTTCTGCTGCGCTGAAGTCGACCAAAATCCCGCATGATTTGGAAATTCCCCCCCGGACATTTTTTTAGGTATGAAAAGTAGGACATGTCCTGGAAAAAGAGGACGTCTGCTCACCCTGCTGTGGGCAGCGTTCACGGACATATTGAACGCATTCACCAAACACACACAACTAATGTCTCAAAGGACAGATTGACTTCATGTGACTCCGCCTCCAACGCTCTGCTGAAATGTCTCTAGTGCTACATGTGCTTTTCTTTTTTTTTTTCTTATATATCTCAAACTGATTCCTGTCAAAGATAAAGTTTGAAATATGCTTTTTTTTCCCGCTCTCTTCCCCGATGTGGCTCCTATCTTTCCACAGCGCTAAGGGGCCATAAGACCACGCCAAAGGCAGCGTTCTGCAGCGTGCATGGCCTCAGTAAACCGTCCCCCCCCCCACCCAAACTATGTGATGTATTGGGGTGAAGTTTGTACTGAAACGGAAATCTCCATTGCAATGAAAATTGTAGTTTACAGATAAAGTTTAATAATTGATTGATTGGGTTATGTATTGAATTATTTTAGGCCTACCTTGGTTCGCCCTAATTTAGGTCAAACTTGCATTGGTGTCTAAGTCTGACTATTTTATTATTAAAATCTAACGATGGTAAAATTAATTGTAATAAATCAATATCCAAACTGATAAAATCCTTGAGATTTTATGTCAGAAAGAAAATAAACTCAGAAATCTGTTAAATGTATAAATTAAGCTATGAATTTAAATCGACTTTGCAGCAAAAAAAAAAGTTCAGACTCTTAGTAATGCATCTAAATAGCGTTAAATTGGCAGCAAAAATGCGATTCCCACCCCAATGGAGACTATCCTGATGTGAAACAGTGGCTCAGGAACCCCAGGGGACCCCAGGGGGGGCCAGAGAGCTGCTGGACGTCTACTGGGTTTGTTGAGCAACGCTTGAATCTGTCCGAATGTTTGATGGTTGTTTACAGCAACATTTTTTATCTGTCAGCGTTGGCAAAACAAAGTCTTTAATAACCTTTAATCTGAGTGGGGAGGCCATCTGGTAGCCCCTCCCCCTGTCCTCCCAGATACACTCACTTAACTAGAGACCTGTAGAAAGTCAGTCTTTTTGTTTATAGGAAACATTTTTAATCAATAATCAAATTCCTTCATCAGAATAAAAAGCTCAACATAAAATGACTCTGCAGAGCCTCACATGCCGTTTCCAACAGCAACAGGAGGAGGAAAGGTGGAGCAGGGATGAACTTTCCCAGAGCGGATGGCCAAAGAAGCAATTCCTAGAGAACATCAGCGATCTATTGAGAAGGTCGCAGAAAGCCAAGAACCACATGGAGGAGCTCAGACCTCAAAGTTCTCATTAATCACTGGGGCTGTGATGGTCGGCCATTTTCCAGGACAGGCAGGGGTTGGAGTCACGAGGATAAAGCCTGGTTTCAGAGATGCCCCCCCCCCCTTCCGCAGACACTCTGCTGCACCTCCCAAAAACTGTAGGAGACCTCAGACGGTGCAGCAGACAGGAGGCCTCTGATTGGTCAGTTCTTCTCCGCTCTACGCTATGCGNGACATCGGGGTCCCTCAGTCGGATCAACCGTTTGCTAGACGCCGCTGACTCCGCGGAGCTTAAATATCCAACTTCACCGTAGAGCTGACGGCTTCTGCTGCGCTGAAGTCGACCAAAATCCCGCATGATTTGGAAATTCCCCCCCGGACATTTTTTTAGGTATGAAAAGTAGGACATGTCCTGGAAAAAGAGGACGTCTGCTCACCCTGCTGTGGGCAGCGTTCACGGACATATTGAACGCATTCACCAAACACACACAACTAATGTCTCAAAGGACAGATTGACTTCATGTGACTCCGCCTCCAACGCTCTGCTGAAATGTCTCTAGTGCTACATGTGCTTTTCTTTTTTTTTTTCTTATATATCTCAAACTGATTCCTGTCAAAGATAAAGTTTGAAATATGCTTTTTTTTCCCGCTCTCTTCCCCGATGTGGCTCCTATCTTTCCACAGCGCTAAGGGGCCATAAGACCACGCCAAAGGCAGCGTTCTGCAGCGTGCATGGCCTCAGTAAACCGTCCCCCCCCCCACCCAAACTATGTGATGTATTGGGGTGAAGTTTGTACTGAAACGGAAATCTCCATTGCAATGAAAATTGTAGTTTACAGATAAAGTTTAATAATTGATTGATTGGGTTATGTATTGAATTATTTTAGGCCTACCTTGGTTCGCCCTAATTTAGGTCAAACTTGCATTGGTGTCTAAGTCTGACTATTTTATTATTAAAATCTAACGATGGTAAAATTAATTGTAATAAATCAATATCCAAACTGATAAAATCCTTGAGATTTTATGTCAGAAAGAAAATAAACTCAGAAATCTGTTAAATGTATAAATTAAGCTATGAATTTAAATCGACTTTGCAGCAAAAAAAAAAGTTCAGACTCTTAGTAATGCATCTAAATAGCGTTAAATTGGCAGCAAAAATGCGATTCCCACCCCAATGGAGACTATCCTGATGTGAAACAGTGGCTCAGGAACCCCAGGGGACCCCAGGGGGGGCCAGAGAGCTGCTGGACGTCTACTGGGTTTGTTGAGCAACGCTTGAATCTGTCCGAATGTTTGATGGTTGTTTACAGCAACATTTTTTATCTGTCAGCGTTGGCAAAACAAAGTCTTTAATAACCTTTAATCTGAGTGGGGAGGCCATCTGGTAGCCCCTCCCCCTGTCCTCCCAGATACACTCACTTAACTAGAGACCTGTAGAAAGTCAGTCTTTTTGTTTATAGGAAACATTTTTAATCAATAATCAAATTCCTTCATCAGAATAAAAAGCTCAACATAAAATGACTCTGCAGAGCCTCACATGCCGTTTCCAACAGCAACAGGAGGAGGAAAGGTGGAGCAGGGATGAACTTTCCCAGAGCGGATGGCCAAAGAAGCAATTCCTAGAGAACATCAGCGATCTATTGAGAAGGTCGCAGAAAGCCAAGAACCACATGGAGGAGCTCAGACCTCAAAGTTCTCATTAATCACTGGGGCTGTGATGGTCGGCCATTTTCCAGGACAGGCAGGGGTTGGAGTCACGAGGATAAAGCCTGGTTTCAGAGATGCCCCCCCCCCCTTCCGCAGACACTCTGCTGCACCTCCCAAAAACTGTAGGAGACCTCAGACGGTGCAGCAGACAGGAGGCCTCTGATTGGTCAGTTCTTCTCCGCTCTACGCTATGCGTATTTCCTGTTTGGTGCCTAATGGCAGAAACTCTGGCTGTAGCTCCGTCCAAATCGCCTGGCTCACCTCGGACACCATCCCAGACACCGTGCAGGACGCTAGTTTGTAGCTCTGAGCGACGGTCTGTTGGTTTGAACCCGAAGCCAAAACACGCAGCGCCACGGCCAGTCTTTTGGGGAACGCTGACGGGTTGGATGAGGCGTTGTAGACGGCGAACAAGCTCGTCAAACCGACACACGGAATCCTAGCTAGATCCTGACTGTCCCTCTGGCGTTGTGGCTTTGAGTAAAATCGCACAGACCAGGCTTCAAAACTGGGCATAAGTCAGAAATATCTGCGTCACACAGGATAACCAGTCCTTTCCTCAGACGTGATCAATCAATGGTCTCTTTAGGCCTGGTTTGGTGGAGTAGTAAATTCACGGTTCTGCAGGAATCAGGTCCCTTTAAGAGAGGCCAGCTGACCTGGATCCTCCAAAAGACTCAGACATTCATAAAAAAAGAGATGAATGAAAATGTAGTTTTTCCATCTGAAACCTGTTTTTCTTAGAATTTGACCTGCAACCATTTACCAGCTGGACTCAACGGTTCTGGGTTTGTTGCAGAACCAGAGGTTTGTTGCTCGGTCTTAGGAGCAAATTTAGCCTGAAATTACATCTGTGAATGGGCTCTATGCACAGCTCCACTACTTCCTGAATTTAA
>NW_015151753.1:41402-42830 GCF_000732505.1 Cyprinodon variegatus
GCAGAACCAGAGGTTTGTTGCTCGGTCTTAGGAGCAAATTTAGCCTGAAATTACATCTGTGAATGGGCTCTATGCTCAGCTCCCAAACTAAATTAGAAATATAATTGTCTGCATTTGTATGACAGAAAAGCATTGAGGAATATTCTTCAGGTGGAACCACTATTTTAAATGTCATCATGTCTGATTTATAGGTGATTAAATAAAGAAAAAATAAGAAAAATATTTAGCCTCGCCAAATTTTGTTCCAAAATAATCACCATGAAACTCTGGATGAACCCTCAGACTTTATAGATCCACATCTTGACTAGAACTAAAGCTAATCTGGACTGAATCGGTTGAAGCATGTTTGTTCCACAAAGGTTTCAGCGGAAATTGGATTTTGGCACAGTGGTGCCCAGTGGCGGGCCCTGTATCGGGCCACAGGGCCGCCGAGCTGCGTTGGCCGCTGTGTGAACCTAATATTTCTGGCAGAATAAACGTTTCCACTCAGTTGTTACAGGAACTGTTTCTATGTGGGACTTTTCGCCGATATGCAAATCCCTTCCTGTGATTTTTATATCATCCACACAATCATTTGATACTTTTTAAAAATGCAGGTTGTGCTGTGATCCGTTAGCTAATGCTGCTAATGTATATCGCTAGTTTAAAGAACGGTTTTTACAGTCAGCTCCCGAGGACAGCTGGAAATAATTTTATTCTTTGGACTTTTTTTACTAATTTGAAGCCTCCATTCAGTCAGAGATAAATTCATATGTTATTAAACATAATCATAAGACCCTTATTAAAACTGAACTAAAAATAATATTATAAGGTTATAGATATGGGTTGATAGAATCCAAACTTGGGTCTGGTCACTAACGAGATGGGGATCAAACCCTGATTAAAAATATCAGAAGCTGATTTCCTTCACGTTCATCTATAACTTTAATCTGAGGAAAACCAAACGGCTTCTTCTGCAAAGAAATGCACTCATCGCATAAATAGATGAGCTTCAAAGACTGCAGAACCCGTCTGGTTCCGCCGGGTTAAACAAGGAAAGTTCTGCTGGCAGTTTGGACCTAAAAAATAAAGTTCTCAGCCATGGAGCCCAGGGTAATAAAGATAATATCTTTCTGCCTTCTCTGCTGATGTTCTGTGGCCTCGTCATTAGCGGGCCGCTGAAGCTGAACCACAGAAGAGACGATGAGGAGAAAAATGTTCGGTTGATCTTCAGAGGAAAACTGTTTCTGTTAAACCGAAAGGTTTAAGTAACGACAGCAGATTTTCCATCTCTGAACACAACAATCAGCTCCACCCCTGGGTGGGAGTAAACACAGCCCACCACGAAAGGCCATTCTATTCAGTGTATTTCTATAGCTCCAATTCACATCATGTCATCTCAGGTCACTTTCCAGTTCACCAGATCATCCAGTCAGATTGATTCAAAGT
>NW_015151753.1:43804-46021 GCF_000732505.1 Cyprinodon variegatus
CCAGTGGGCCTCAGCAGACGGCCGCTCACACTGAGCCTGGTTCTGCTGGAGGTTTCTAGTTCTGGTTGATCTGGATCTAGAAAGTGACCTGGTTAAGATTGGATAAAAAGAATAAATTTTAAATGTACCAAACACTCTCTCACATGCAATCAGGTATGCAATCACTTTATAGACACGCTGGTATCAAAATGCTGGAGGGGGCAATAGGTGGGGGAGGGCCGATGTTGGGGAAATGGACTGACCACGATAAAGAAATAAAGACAGTAAATAAAGAAAATAAACTAAAGACAGTAAATCCATAATTGGGTGACTGGCTGCAGATCCAAATCTTAGGATCAGTTTTAACTAAGAGGATCTAAAGCGATCTAAAGGTTCTAAGCAGAACTTCTGGAAAAGTTCACAAGTCACCTGAACTGAAATCAGCTGTTCTTCATCTGACCAAAGGTTTCTGACCTTCAAAAGCCTTAAGGTCAAAGGTCAGCTTTTCACCTTGTCCAAAGCTGCTGCTGGCAGGAGGTCCGGTTGCTTAGCAACAGACGGCATCAAAGGGAAAGACTTTAAAGGTGTTCCTCTGATGGAGGAGCTCCTGATCTAATCCCACCGGAACAAACATGGACGCCAGGTCCAGACCGCGGACGCCCGTCATCGACCCGCGTTCCCCTGAGCCTCCTTCTGGGAGGAGGTCTAACTGGGAAAACGTCCCGTTGGACTGGTTATACTGGGAAGATCGTTCAGCCAAACCAAAACGCTGCTTCTCTGCTCCGAGCGTCAGAACCATGAAACATCCGATGATCTAATGTCCGTTCTAGAGAACCACTGGTTTTACTGGTGAGCTCTGGGTTCGCTTTACTGGCTGATGGAGGTAGAACCAGTCCTTCAGTCTGTTCACCGTCTGCTTCGAGCTGCTAAACAGACCCAACGTCTCTAAGAAGCTGAAGGACCATCAGGTTCCACCAGAAGCAGCCGCTCTGCCTGACAGTTTGTCCCACAGCGCCTTGACCTTTGACCAACTGGTGAACTGGTGAAGTAGTGAACTGGTGAAGTGAGGTCAGACCAGTCTCCCATAAGAACCTCCATCCTCTGGTTCTGATGGACCTTAGGTCAGAACTCACTGCTCCCTCTCTGGGTCTCCAGGATCCAAACCTGCATCTGAGGCCCAGCTGGGCAGACCTGCTCTAATTCTGTATTTCTATAGAACTGTTCTTTTTTTCTGTCCTTTATCAAAGCTCTGTGGTCCAGAACCGGCCTCTGATTGGTTGAAATGAAAAGCGGGTCCAGTTCCTGGTTCTGGTTCTGCAGGAACTGTTCTGGGTTCTGGTTCAGGCGGAGGACCCATGGATGTTCTGTCCCGTTTGGACCGAGTTCAGCCCCCCCCCCCAGCCCAGAACAGCAGACGGGTGTGTCAGCACGCGCACCAGCCGCTGCTCAATGCGCGTGCGCGCGCTGCTGATGCGTTGCAATGCTCGACCCCCACCGAGAGAGCCGCCCGGTCCGGCTCGGTCCGGTCCGGTCCGGTCCGGCCCAGCATGCACCGTGCCTGGTTCTACTCTGCAGACCCAGAGCTGGTTCCACAGCGGCGGACCCGAACCGCCGCCGGATGCTGCCGAACCCAATGACCGCCCGCCGAACTAAAGACCCGAACCGAGCCGACCCGCTGGAGCCGCAGCTAGAGGCGCGGATCGGACCAGAACCGGGCCGGTTCCGTGGCCTACCTGGACTCCAGATCCGGGAAACAAAGGATGCTGCAGCAGCGCTCCGTGCGTCGCTCCAGCCTGCTGACAGCTTCCGCTCTGCTCTTCACCTCCTGCGCCTCCGAACCTCCGGGAAGGTCCGGCTCTGCTGCTGCGGGTTCGGACGGAGAGCAGGGAGGCTGCTTGTGACGCAGGCAGAAAGGCTGGATGTGATTGGCTGGAATCAGGTCGCTGTTTGTTTGTTTATCAGCTCAGTTTGAGCAAAACTGAGATTAACGGGAAGAAATGTTGGATTATAAACTGGACCTTTTGGAACCACTGAGGCTTTTATTTTGGAGGAACAGATGACGCTGTTTCCGCTCAGGGTTGTGGTTAGAGAGAGACCCCCCCCCTCCGGTGCCTTTTCTAATCCATCACACCGTCCTGATCCACTGGAGCAGCTCCCTGCATGGGGCTGGGTTTCCATAGCAACAGCTGCCCCCCCCCCCATGATGGTGAATGGTCCGGTCCTCTTAAAGGGCCAGCG
>NW_015151753.1:47144-49880 GCF_000732505.1 Cyprinodon variegatus
TCTCCCACTCTGCAGAATCTGTTCCTCTCCACTGTCGCTACAAGCATGCTTAGTCTGAGGGATTGCTGTAGAGTCAATATCTACAGTATCTACTGTATATACAGAGGCTTTAGACCACAATAAGGTCATTACAGGATCTTCTCTCTTTCTAATCCTCCCTTCCTTCTTCTAAAAGGTTAAAGTTTGTATCATTCTGTCTGCAGCCGAAGGGGAAACGCTGGTAGGAGGAGCAGAAGACGTCTTTTCTCAGGTTTACCTGCCGATCTGTGCTGGTTTCAGTTCTTCATGGTTTCCAGACCTTCAGTGTGAAATGGTCCACAGATATATTTAGGACGTCTGTTAAAAAGAGACTTCAGATCAAATCTGAGTGGAAAAACAATTGAATGAAAACAAAATCTTAATCAACTTAATGGAACAAACATTGGGTTCATCTGTTCACTGAGAGCAACAGAGCGCTTCATTGTTTGCTTCTCTGAAAGACGACATTTGATGAAATCAGACGGATCTATGAAGGATTTTCCTGCCAGCAGATGTTTGCTGAAAGAAATGTAAAGTTTTCCTTTGAACTGAGATAGTTTGTCCTGTTTTAGTTGGAAGGAGCCGTGAAAGAGGAGCTCCTCATGGAGCCAGCGATAAACATGGTTCCCAGCTAAAAGTCAGAATAATATTTGTTTGCTGGGATAAACAGCAGCAGCTGGAGCGACCGCTGGCGCTGCAGAGGAAATGAGCTGCAGTGAGGATCTATTTCTCCTCAGTGAGTCAGACGGCTGAATAAGATGATGAAACCTTCGACCTGCCTGGTTTCTACTTCCCCTGAACCCTCGGCTCCTCCAGACTAAACCAGGAGATTTGTTGGGCAACGCATTTCTGAGAAGCAGAAATTCCTAAAATGAGGACATTCTCAGGCGTTATTAGCTTTGGCTGACCTTAAGGAGTCATGTGTTTGCTGAGGTGATATCTGCCCTGCCTCGGGCCTCAGGATTGGTTTTAGTTCTGCTCGTTGTTTACGGCTGCATAGCTGCTGCTCAGGCACCAATAAAACAGGCAGAAGCTTCTGCCAAGCATGAAAACCTTTCTGTAAAAACAGCAGAACACGTCCTGCCCTCTTATGGAAGCAAATCGTTACCATATTTCAAATGAAGAAGCATTTTCAGAAATTCAGTTTCATTTTAAGAATGTGGCTGCATTGTTTGACTCATAAATGAAATTAGTAATCAATTTAAATTTTCTTCTTCAAGACTGCTAATCTTAATTAAAATGAAAAAGAAAAAGACATTTGAGATTAATTTTTCTAAATGTATACCACAGCAAATACATCCCAAAATTCACTTTGAAATGAAAATGTTTTCTCTTTGATTATGGCATAAAATGTCTTAAAGAAGAAAATGCAAATGCAAATAGGATGATTGATTACTAAATTCATTCATGAGTCAAATAATGCAGCCACATTCTTAAATGCTTTTTCATTTTCAAATTTTACATTTCAAAGTGAATTTTGGGATGTATTTGCTGGGGTACATTTTGAAAAATAAATCTCAAATGTCTTTTTCATTTTAATTAAGTAAAAGGATGAGCAGTCTTGAAGAAGAAAATGCAAATGCAAATAGGATGATTGATTACTAATTTTATTTATGACTCAAGTAATGCAGCCACATTCTTAAAATGAAAAAGCATTTCTGGAAATGCTTTTTCATTTGAAATATGGTAACGATTTGCTTCCATAACCTCTGAGCTCCCAGCATTTCATCATCTCCCAGGAAGCTCACTGCGTTACAAGCTGGTTATTCTGCCTGCTGGTTGCTCCGTCAGACCCTGCAGGCCCAGTTCAGTCCAGTCTGCATTCTGGCTGCACCAGTAAGGAACATGTGGTTTGTTACTGCATAGATCCCCCCCCTCATGGTACCCAGAGGCAGGAGACAAATGATGAGGACACAGACTTCCCTGTATTCATCTCCTCCTCCCTGCCAGGGGCGGATTTAGGAAATGTGGGGCCCTAGGCAAAGAAAGGCAGGGGGCCCTCTGAATGGAGAAGACGCACATAAACAGCCCCATTCTACAGATAGAGAGATGTTAATAGAATACTTAATATTATCAGCCTTCTGATGGCGTGTTAGCCAAATGATTTTCATCAAACACATAACGTGCACAAATAAGGAATAGTTGTATCAACTAAACATGCTGAGTTTTATGGGGTTTCCAGGAACTTGGGGCCGTAGGCAACTGCCTAGTATTGCCTAATGGTAAATCCCCCCCCCCCGATCCCTCCATGGTGTCCTGGTCCTCCTCCTGGTGGGACGTCCCTGGAACCCCTCAGAGGGAGGCGTCCATCTGATAAAATGTCTGATCCTCCTCAGCTGAGTTCTCTGGAGGAGAAGCAGCTCTACTCTGATGGCTGAGCTCCTCCCCCTCTCTCTGAGGGAGAGCCCAGCCTCCCTGCAGAGGAAGCTTGGATCCAGGATCTGGTTCTTTGGGTCCTGATCCAGGTTAATGAGCAGAGGTGAGGGGAGGAAGGTAGAGCGACTAAATCAGAGCTTTACCTTTTCTATCTGCTCTCTGAACCACAGCAGACGGAGCAGCGTCTGGATTATAGCAGCAGAACCGCCACGTCTATAGATCCGTCTATAGATCCATCTATAGATCCGTCTATAGATCCGTCTATAGATCCGTCTATAGATCCGTCTATAGATCCGTCTATAGATCCGTCTATAGATCCGTCTATAGATGTCCACCTCCATT
>NW_015151753.1:50090-54278 GCF_000732505.1 Cyprinodon variegatus
AATGGAGGTGGACATCTATAGACGGATCTATAGACGGATCTATAGACGGATCTATAGACGGATCTATAGACGGATCTATAGACGGATCTATAGATCCATCTATAGATGGATCTATAGACGGATCTATAGACGTGGCGGTTCTGCTGCTATAATCCAGACGCTGCTCCGTCTGCTGTGGTTCAGAGAGCAGATAGAAAAGGTAAACTCTGATTTAGTCGCTCTACCTTCTATAGATGGATCTATAGATCCATCTATAGATCCATCTATAGATCCATCTATAGATCCGTCTTTAGACGTCCACCTCCATGCTCCCATCGCTGACGGACAGGACCCCAGAATACTGGAACTCGTCCAACCTGAAGGGAACAGGCCACAATCTCCCTTCCAGAACCAGAACCGAGGCCTCGGACCGGTTACCGGTGCTCAGAGGTGTAATTTACCAAAATCCAACTCAGTGTGGAAATGTTCCGACCCTCAGACCAACCCCGCCCCTTTGGGGAAACTGGAGGCAGATGGTGAATGATGGGAAGAGAAATGTATTCATAGATGGACTTTATCAGATCCAAACAGCGTGGGATCTATGCAGGCAGATCCGCTCACTGATCATAGAAACAAAACCCAAATCCTCACGTTTCCCTCTCTGCTGACCAGCTGGGTGAATCCGACCACAGATCCAGGGAGGGATTGACAGGAGTCACTGTGAACATCAGAACATCAGAACCAGAGATGGAGACTTTGGAGGGAAATAGTTTTCCAACATCTGACCCTCCGTGTTCATCTCAGGTTCACCACTGATAAGTTTATTTCTATAGTACCAGTTCAACCAGACTGGTTCAAAGCTTCCAGACCAGCTGCTAAAGGCTCCCGTCACGCCTCGCTGATTTCTCCAGCGTCTGCCCGACGTCCCAGAATCTCCTAAAACTCTGGCAGACTCTGAACTTTCTATGGATTCTTTCTATTCTGGGCGTATAGATGGAGGATTCAGAACGGGTCCAGAACTTCTGTCCAACGACAGCCTAACTTCTGCATAACGCACGGCAGCGTGATGCCCAGGAAATGACGCATAAGCCAGTATCCTGAGTTCTAGATAAGTTAGGCAGAAGTTATGCACAGGTTACTCAGAGGTTTAGGATGAGCTAGACGCCATGACTGATGAGGAACTGACGTCAGGCATATGCTGGTCTAAATGGGCGACGTGTGACCGGGCCTTTAGGTCCTGATGTTTTATCAGCTGATAAATCTTCTTCCTTTTTTTCCCAGCAGGTTCTTGTTCTGAACTTTCCATCTTAACGGCTTTTTAAGTTCTGCTGAACTCCTGCAGTCCTTCTGAGCAGGTTCCCCCCCCCACAGGTCCTGCTGTCAGCCATTTAAAGCCAACAGAACATGGGGGTTTCTGAGCGCTTCTTCTGGGTCAGAGCTTCTGTTGCCAAGGCAACGGGAGCTTTAGCTGTCGGCTGACACAAAGGAGGCCCTATTAGTTCAGCTGGTTTTAGGGTGCGCAGCATTCCTCTGGAAACACTCCCCCTGGTTTGTCATCCCGCTTTCACAACGTTCACACGAACATGAGTCAGGGTCTGGGAGGAATTCAGAATGAGCCCCCATGGGCTGCAGACATGTGGAAAGTATCAGCAGGCAGAACCCTGAATGCTCCCCCGGCTCCACCCCTCTGCAGCTCCCACGCTCTCTGCCCCGCCGCAGAGGCAGCTCGCTCTGAAGCACAGCAGCTTCTCCTCTGAGCAGGTAGTTTGGAAAGGAATCCAGAGAGTTAGCATGGCCTCTATCAGAGCTCTGCTGTGTGTGGGAGCGTTTATGGCCGCAGCTTGGAGCAAAACCACAGGTAAGACGTCCTTGTTTTCTCCTGTCAGAGGAAAGTTCATCTCTAACCTAGAGCCAGAGAGTCAGAGAAAAGTTTCAGTGATCCGGTTACTGAGACTCACAGCTGACAGGGTTTCATTCCTCAGCTGCTGAGGCTGCATTCAGCCTTTCAGCTGCTCCTCCATAACAAAGAGGAAAACTTAGTGTCTGGATCCAGAGGACCGTTTCCTCTCTCTGACATGCAGCAACTTGCTTATCGTTTCCATCTACAGCCGAACATCTCTACCTCATGGAGGCCAGCATGAAGACAACTGCCTTTTCTCTGACTCACACCAGGAGACGGTAAACATGGATCAAACCAGGAATGAACTGAAACAGACTGTTCTGAGGAATTATGGCGCAGGATGAGCAGGAGGAATGCTTTGAGACAGAGGAAGGAGGGATGGGGAGGATCTCCTCTGTAGGGCCAGAGAAGATGCTTGGATCTGGTCCCACAGAAAACCCCAGCAGGTCAGCACATGCAGGGGGATGTTTCGGAGAAGAAGAACAATGAGGTCATAGACTGGGTGGTTTTATTGTGCTAATTTACCAGCAATGTGTTTATCAGAACACAAAGTTCTGCTTGGTTATTAACTCCAGATGAGCAGCAGCCAAAAGCAACACAGGAACCTGGGAAGTATTTTCGAATTCAGCTCTGGAACAGACGGAGGACCAGTATTCAACCAACCACAGTCAGACACATTAAGGTCAATTTATGCTTCTGACGCATTGCCTCTGCAAGCCTCAAATCTGTCTCTGTGCGCGACCACGCGCCCCACGCAGAGGTTATGCATCCGCCGTCACGCACCACGAAAAAGTCCTGACCACACGTCGGACAGTCGCAAACCGGCGCCGACCTCAAGCGGAAGTACGCAGACAAAAAGCAGCTGTGATTGGTCCTTGCTTTGCCTTTCCGGCTGTCTGTGTGGTCGTCCTTCTCGATTCGGTGCCGGGGCACGCCATTTCTAAAAACCGAGGAACTACTTCAATGGATAACTACAACAAAAGGTTAATCGAGAAGGTGCCATCCATTAACAGAACCTGTTCCTCTTCTATGTCTAGCAACTCTAGATCTATCTCTGTGACCGTGATATCTTGCAGATGCGCCATTATTGTTTTGGAACACTCCTAGAACTTCTCTAGAGTTCTTGAATAGGCTCCCGCTGCGCTTTGGTGGGAAACTGCTGTGCGTCTCTAGAAATTCTGGACCGACGTTGCAGAAGGATACCAGCAAAACTGGTTCGCGACCAAACCCAAGCAACATTTGATGTGTGCAGTTGCAGAAGTCTAATCGCCCTTTAACAAATTTATTAAAGCCAGGAAAAAAACCAGCAACAGGAACAGGAACCCCAGAGCAGCCGAGGCCTGATGTCCGTTTAGCAAAGCAGGTTCTCCAACATCAGGCTACATCAACTCAGAGTTGAGGGTTTGAGTATGAGGTGGTTAAACCTGCTTGGTGAAACTAGATTAGTTCCCAGAATCCATCAGGGGACAAGAGACTGAACAACGGCACTCTGAACAGTGCTGGGTTCAGTGGTGTGAGGGAGAACAGAGAGGGACTGAGGACAAAACCAGAATTCGTTGGTCATGGAGGAGAAAGGATGGAAGCAGGAGGATGTATCTGAAGGGACGGCAAGGCAGAAGGCTCAGAGGAACCTAGAGAGGATAAAGCGAAGGCGAAGAAGGGCTGCTAGTAGAACAAGGTCAGAATCACTGAAACAAGCATGGAAGGAACGCCAGACTTCTAGTCGCTGTGAGTTCTGGTTAAGCCAAGCATGCGCTGTACCAGTTTTTGCGCTTTGCAGGTTAAATCTCTAGTTATGCGAGAATTTAACTTTTCGTTGAGTTCCAGGTTCTATACAGCAGCCCAACAAAGCCTTGTTTTTGTTTAGCGCGACATGCGAATTGAACCGGATGAACGGGTCCACCCCTTTGGAATGGGGGTCGTTCCGGATCTTTAGTTCAAACTAAACGCTATTTCTAACATTTTGAACTGAAAAAGCTTCCTGGATGGAAGAGAAACGTCTTCAAACTTGGAAACAAAGTCCAGTGGATTGTTTTTTAATTTTTTGGAATGGCTATGACCTCTAGGTCTGCCTCCATAGCAAACGATGACGTCTGATTGGCTGCTTCGCACTAATACATAAAGATGAAATAATTCCCAAAAAAGTACTCTAATGCTACGCTCAGACAGCTAGCAGCAGAGGCAGCAGAAGCAGCTAGTTTACATGTAAAGTAGGATGACCAAACGTCCGTATTTCCCGGGACATGTCCGTATTTTACGTCCTGTCCCGGGCGTCCCGGGGTTTTTTTAGAAAGTGAGGAAATGTCCTG
>NW_015151753.1:55873-60001 GCF_000732505.1 Cyprinodon variegatus
TCAGAAATAAAGCAGCGTGTTTTAGCTGCTCCTGGTGCGTGCCGTCTGAACGTAGCATTAAGTCAATTTTAGCATAAAATAGCATCAAAAGGAAACTTGCTGCTTCTCTATCCCTGATTTGAAGAAGGAAAGAATCCAGATTCACAGATCAAGCAATGCTGAATAAAAACTGGATCGTTTTTAATACTGAGCTTCTACTTTAGATGGATGTTTGTTTTGTTTCCAGGTGGAGGTTCTATTCCCACAGCCCAGAACGTTCGATGGGTCTCCAATGACTTCAAAACGGTTCTGTTGTGGGACATGGAAGAGTCTGAGTATACATGCACCGTCCTGTTCACTGAGGGGTGAGTAGAGATGCCTATGCTAACCCAATGCTACCTTAGATGATGGTACATGGATGACTCCTTACCTTCCAGTGACTCATGAGTCCACCTGAACTGGAAGCATCTGAAGGACCTAAAAGTACGAATGAAAACTAATCTGCTGGATTATCATCTAGCAAAGCTCCAGATGAACCAGGAAGCCGCTGCTCTGGCCTAAAACTGACGCTTCATTTATGGGTTGGAGCTGCCAGAAAAACCCACTGGACCTCCAGAATCAAGTCCAAACTCCTTGGTTTTGATGTGGTTCATGGGTGGGTTTAGGCTGGATGTTCTGGTGCCGGTTGGTGTAGGTACCAGATCTGCTCCGGGTCCCGCCCCCTTTCTTAAAACGTCATCATACGGCAACGCCACTCAGAAAAAACTACTGCACCTGTTTCTTAAGAATCAGATCGCTTCTGGAGTCAACATATTATTCCCCATATTTGAAATTATTTGCTTTATTATTTTACGTTTCGTTGGCGACCTGAAGGAGCCGATATTAGAAAACAGTTATCGTCAGTGTGGGATGCAGGACTGCCTTCTAAGACAGGCGGAGCTCTGCCATTTAAAGTCGTAGGGAAGCGGCCGTTCCAATCGTTGCATTTCCGAATTCTCCCAAGTGGTGCACGACTTTACGCAAGCGAATAAAGTGAATTTCATTGGTCGATCATCAAGGGGGCGGGATTGTTACGGCGGAAAGTTCGCTAGCATGTTAGGTTGTGGCCGGTTTGTCGGAAGCAACCAGTTAGCAACTTAGTGCTAGTAGGTTCCCAATGGGAAATTCCCAGTGGGAATATAACTTTATCCTTTGTCAAATTAAGTAATTAAATCTATATTTGTGTTTGACCTTTAAGGAGAGTTTCTTACACAAGTTTACAAGTTTTATTCGTGAAGAATTTGATTTATTCGTTTGCGACATGCTTCTTGGTTTGCAACATTTTGGTAGAAAATTCACTTCATACTAAATGCCTGATTTTTCTACTCTAAGACCGTAAAAGTAGGTTTTATGATTTAGTTTAAGTATGAAATTCATAGTTTTTATTGTTTTATTGTGAATCCTATATTTTACCTAAATTCAGTGGCTGTAATGTTTCTCTGTTTCTGGTAGAAATCACAGCAGGGGAAGAGATTCCTGGTGTCCTGAAGCTCAGCATCCCTGCTGGCTGTTCTGGCCAAAAAAAAAAAACCTTTAAAAATATGAAAATTCGTACTGTGATTAGATGCCATATTTATTTCAAGCTGAAAAACTCACAGGGAGAGAAAAGACAATAGAAGAAATTTATTGATACAGTTAGTTGTCTTTGGCGCTCAGACCTCGGCAGGAAACATTAGTGCTGAATTTTGATAGATATGCATGGACAGAGTAAAGAACAGGGCTGTCCCCCCCCCCCAGGCCTGAAACTGGTGGTGGAGTGGAGATAGATGGAGTTGGTCAGTCTGTAGACTGCTGGTTGGAGAGACGGTCTGCTGAGCTTTATGGGGAGATCCAGTGGACTGGACTGATACTAGAGCTTCACTCAGGGACCTGGAAGATGGAAGTCCAGTTTGGATAACACAGGTAGAGAGAACCTGTCCATGATGAGCAAGCATGGGGCGACAGTGGAGAGGAAAAACTCCCCATTGGGAAGAAACCTCTGGCAGAACCAGGCTGAACATGGCGGCCTTCTGCCGGACCGCTTAAGATGAGACACGGAACGCAGTAAGAGTCCAGGAGGAATGACGCTCTGATGAAGCTTTAGCTACGATGGTGGAGGAGGGGCTGGAGGGGGGTTGAAACGGGGTTATCTAGATGAAGTCACATAGAGCAACCACCGCCTGCGCATAGGAGCAGACATGTTGCTGATCGGAGGCCTTTTAAGATGAACTTTGGATTGGCTTTTTTGGAGGTGTGGTTCAAAGCTGATTGGCTGCATCGTAGGCGGATAAAGGCGAGTAATCAGTTTATTCAGTTGAACGTCCGCCTAGGATCCATTTCAAATTACAGGCTAAATTGTAGAATTTCCAACTCGACTTGGTCAGAAACATCAGAGACTTGTAAACACTGACTCGGCGCGGCTTACAGGCTTTTGCTTCGGTTAAGATCTGTTTCCTTCTGCACCCTTCAGGACAAATAACTGGATAGAAGCTCGCGACTGCATGGAGATATCACACTCTGAATGTGAAATGACTGAATACCTCTTACCGCTGGACAGGTGAGACCTTACTGGAGCTTTTTTATCTCAACTTCTTCTATGATGATTTAATTAACCTGATTGGCTTCATTAAATATGCCTGTAGCTCTCCCACAGTACAGGAGGGGATATAGACTGACCTTTAACCTTCAACAGAACCGTGAGAGGGAGGAATGTTTGCATCCATCAGCACCCAGAACACTTTTCCAAAGAAAAATGTTTCCTTTCTGTCTCGCAGGTACTATAAAGCGGATATCAGAACCGAAGGTCCAGACGTGAGCTATAACTACGGCTCAGAAGACTTTCCTCACACCTACAGCAAGACGACGTTCAACCCCTACAGAGAGAGTGGGTATCTATGGCCGCCATGCTCCTGCTGTCTGCTATTCGTTAGCTCCTGCTAATCGCGCTTCCAGTCCCAGTCATTAAAGGCAATGTCCGTTCAGCAAGGAATGGAATGGATCCTAAAACTAATAAGTTTTCAATGAATTTAGCGTTAAGCAGTAAAAAAATAAAAATAAATTTCATCAGGGTCAGCGAGTCTGGGAGCGGCCATTTTGGCCCAAATATAGTAACCCCTCCCACCTGCCATCATCCAGCAGTGACGTCACGGTGCGGTTAGCCTAGCGCCATTCTCAGATACATCCAGAAAACACAAATGGAATTAAATAGGAATTAAACCAATAAAACTAGAAAACAAAGAAAAAATGGATCAAAGTGAAACTGAAAACTCAAAGAAAACTTAACAGAACTAAGACAGTGACAGTCCTTTTGTTCAAAGTACCATTATTCATAAATTGCCAGGAACTATTAAAGAAATCAACAAATATTGTTGCTAACTGGATAGAAGCCATTAGCATCATTGGGTCCGTCTTTATCTGCCGTAGTCGGTGAGTTACAGTTAAGGTTATCATGCACACCATCCCTTAAGAACTAAGAAACCTAGAAGACGGCGGTCTGCTGAGAAGGAAGAAGTCACCAGAAGGAACATCATCATTCCAGATGTTGCTGAAGTCTCTGAAAAACTCAGGAGGATTTTCAAACAGCACCAGATCCTTGTGCATCTCAAACCAGGCAATATCCCCGGACAAAAACTGGTTCACTCCAAAGACAAGACACCCAGAAACAAGGCGGACAAGGTGGTTAATGCCGCTCAGTGTGAAGAGTTCACAGACCTGTAGATTGGAGAGACCAAGCAACCGCTACACAGGAGGGGCAACTCCTCAGGACAGGACTAAGCTCACCTACACCTGAGGTCTAAAGGACAGTCTAAGGGAAAATAACCTCGATATTCTAGCCAAGGAAGAGAGATGATTTGAGAGAGGGTTTAAGGAACTATCTTTGTTAACCTGGGAAAATCAGCTCTCAGGAGGTGGTCTTTAGAGGTGTCAATTAACAAAGTACAAATACTTTGTTACTGTACATAAGTACACTTTTTAGGTATCTATACTTTACTCCATTACTTATTTTTCTTCCTACTTCTGACTTCTACTCATTTTTAAAACAAACGTTACTCGTTACTCTTGGCTTCGGTTTAATGTTTTTAAATCTTTATTTCCCGTCATGTGCTCCATCCAATGCAGATCATTGGCTCC
>NW_015151753.1:60332-62544 GCF_000732505.1 Cyprinodon variegatus
TTGAAATGTCTGAAAGGTCGGACACAGGCGAGAGCGTATCGGGAGACGGAGACCAACAAGACCTCCCTCATTATGGCCCTATCTCACAGAATTTATAGAAATAGTCCAAAAATTGAGCTTTCAGTTCATATAGCGGCATCTGGCTGTTTTTATTAAAGGTTACTTTATACTATAAGTAGTTTTTGGAGCACATACTTTTTCACTTTTACTTGAGTAAAGAGGTCAAGTTGATACTTCAACTTTTACCAGAGTGTTTTTAAACTGCAGGATCTATACTTCTACTTAGTAACAAATGTGTGAACTTTAGACATAACCTTTCACCTCCTTCCAAAGAACTTTTAGGAACAATATCCAGATGATTCACCTCCCACCCACCTCACCTGACTCACTTCAATGAGACATATGATAGAAACCGCTGTGATGACTGAGTTAGTGAGCCATCAGATTCCCCTGATCAGATCCACCTTTAGTTCCTAATAATTCTTTGTTCCTCCTCCAGTATATTAATCCCAGTCCTCCCACCACTTGTTAGAAGGAGAATCGTCTTCTAGAAAACTTCACGTCCAGTTGGCTAAACTTTTTCAATAACACTAAAGAGTTGCTGCTGCCTAAAATGAGAATTTGGTGGATGAGTGACCTGCAAAGCAGTGAACTTTTCAAACAAGATGCACCAGAACGCAGAATAGTCCACGATACTTTAACAAATTCATGAAAACATTTCTTTGAGTTAAAACATGGCTTCAGGCCTACTACTTAGTCCCTGGAAAGATGGAAGCCGCTCGCCGCCACAACCTCCAGCTTCAGCTGCTAACACCAGCAGACCAACCTGCAGAAACACACCAACGCTAGTGATGCTATGAGGTGAGCCGAGGCTTCGAAGCATGTTGAGTAATGGAGGGGGCGTTTCCCCGAAGCGTGTGTGAGGTGTGATTCATTTAGAGGCGGGGCCAAAATTAATTACGTGTGAGGCCTCGCTACCGTGATACCAGGTGACCGCTTTAGGAAGCGGTTCAGGAAGCGGAAGAATTTAGACAGGCATCTAAACAGCCTCAGTATTCAGCCAAGATGTTGGAGTTTGTTGGAGAGTTGCTGTCAGTTGGATAGATTCTAAGAATAGATTGGTCGTTTTTCCAACCAATCTAGTTGGTTCAAACTATTTCTGTTAGAATAAACAATGTAATGATCAAACTGATCGAGCCGCTGGACGCAGTGGTAACGCTAGTGTAGTATTTTCTCCATTGGAAAGTTAAACACATAAGTGGCGCCATCTCTAAGATACAGACTCCCTCTCCTGAGGTTGATGGTTCAATACCCACCTGCAATTATACTTAAATATTTTGGCTCATGAGACTAATTTGCATTGGTTTGCCTTAGTAAAAATATTGACTGGGTAAAAACGCTGTCAAATTAGGTCGGTTTAGCCAAAAGATTGGTTAAACACAACTTCCAACCAGATTAAAGCCAAAAAATGTGGAAAAGCTATAATGTTTGAATAAAAATGAATAAAATATTTTATTTTGCTCATCGTTGCCCAATTTAACAAACACTTTCACTGTCTGCTTGAGTTTATTTCACTAAATTGGCAGAAAAACTGTGCGCCTTAAATGATTGTTCTAAGAAATTTCACACTTAAAAGAAAAAATTACAAAATATTTTATCATACACACCAACCATTAACTATTTCAAAGGAACTTAAAAGGGGAAAAAAAGAAAAACAGTTTTATTGCTAACTGTAGTTCTGCACTCCACCAGTAGGTGGTGGCATGTTCACATGGAGCCTCATGAACTGTGGGGATCGTTGAAGCAATTTGGCCAAACGGTTGAATGAGGCTTCATCTCAACGTCACTAAGCAAAGCTCAACCACGATCGCAGCCACAGACGACACAATCGGCACTCGTGATTTCAGATGAGCGGATCAAGCCCACCAGCCAATCAGGCAGCCGACATGTAGGGGAACAAAGACACGCGCACCTGGCAGAGGCCGCTCAGCTATGAAGCCATCTGCCCCGCCCACCAATCTGCGGCTAGCTTCTTGCTACACCTGGTGCCCAGAGTGGGGGTGGGACACCTGGTGCCCAGAAGGGGGGGAGGGGGGAGGAACACCTGGTGCCCAGAGTGGTTCTTCCTGCTCCGTTTGTCCCAGACTTTGGGGAGGCCTGGTTGCCTTATAACGGAACGAAATGGAGCTCTTCAGAAATTGGATCATTAAAA
>NW_015151753.1:63924-66837 GCF_000732505.1 Cyprinodon variegatus
TAGCCTTAAAAGTAGACAGGGTGTCTGCCTCACGGACTAAAACTGGTAGTTGGTTCCACAGGAGAGGAGCCTGAAAACTTTTTAGAAATGGCTTCAAAGTCACTTCCTGATTCCAGCCTTCAATTGCTTTGTTTGCCTTTGGTCAAAACTGCCAAAGATTTTCTTATCAACCAGAACAGAAAATATCAGAGCTTAGGGTGTAGAACCTTTTTAACAGAGCCTGCTGTGCCTTTAAACCCCCCTAAATCTTCAGTTTTAGCACCATTATAGTTGAGCCGATCTAATGTATGAATTCTACTTTTCAGAGGGAGCAGATTTCCGACTCCAGCAACCCAGTGGTGTCAGGACTGGATCCCGGACAGAGCTACTGCTTCATGGTGGCAGCTTTCATTCCCTCCAGACCCCAAGCCACCCAGCTTGGAATCTGGAGCACACAGCAGTGTAGGGAAGGACACGTCCTGCAAGGTACTCACACCTGCCCACTCAGCCTTACACCATAGGAATACACTGCAGCACTCTACTAGCATACTATAATATTGACTTTATCTAATCAGCTGCTCTGTGTGTGTTTAATATATTTATTTTAAAAACAGCGGATTTACTGATCCTCTGATTTACTCCTCACAGTCTAACGTTCCTATAAAGTGTTTTTTCTAACTGAGGCTTTTTCTGTTCCTCTAGAGTTGAGTCTTGGAGCTTGGGTCGGCATCACCATCATCCTAATAATAGTCTTCATCACCTTCATCACTGTAATTGTCTTCTGCTGCAGAAAGAAACACAGAAGAAACAGAAATCTCCAAGCATATAAGTCATCGTCTCCCATTTAAGCTGCATGTTGGGATGTTTTAAGGACAAGTAGAGACGATTCTCCTAAAGCTGTCAAAAAGATTATAATTAAACACACTAAGATATTAAGGGTTGATACTTAGACAGGAGACTAAACCTCTGGGTGAGTCTGGTTTACAGGAAGAACAGGACTGAGCTGATATAGTGGATACAAGAATGACCAATCGGTGTTTTTATGGTGTGAAAAGCTGTCCTATGCGCTCCAACGCGATACTATTGATTTTTTAACCCATACTTTTGTCATTTTACTGTTTTTTTCATTTTTAATAATTTTTTATAATAAAAAACATCTTTCGCCCACAGTAATCCCCGCCTCCCCCGTGTTTGAAGAGCTGACCATGCTAGGGCTGTGGGACCCAATGCAGGGTACCTCTGTCTGGATTTAATGCTGTAACCCGGTAGATTGGTGTGATGACCTTCTGATTAGATCGGTATGCTTGTGCTCTGATAAGGTTGCGAGAACCCGGTTTGATCCCCACAGCCTCCAGTCAGGGTTCATGAGCTAAACCTTTAACCCCAGGTGCCACAAAATGGCAGCCCACTGCTGACACAACCATTCACACTCACACCTAAGTGTCATGAAACGGTGTTGGTTTGGAGGACCCAAATGCAGAGGTGGGTAGGCAGAGGTGAATTTAGGTGGGTTTAATTAAGGTTCACAGACCTGAGGCAGGAATCAAAATCCAACAGAAAATAACAAACGCACCAGAACCAAGGAGACATCAGGGGTAAACCAAACTCTAGGAGCCAGGGAGAGACGAGGTAAGCAGACAGACGTTAGATGAGGATCCAGCAAACAGGAACTGAAGAGGGAGGGCTTTTAAAGGGGACAGAGACAAAGAGAGGGCTAACGAGGGAATTGAAAACAGGTGAGGACAGAACAGAAAACAGAGCAAGAGGAAGAGGACACAAGAGGGCAGCAGAGGACACCAAATGGAAAACCAAGAAAAACAGGAACTAACAAACCAAGACTCTGACACTAAGGAAGATTTAGAGAAGCAGGTTGAACAAACCATCCAGACCCGAAGATGAACGGACAGTTTTATTCCTTCTCACAGAACGATCTGTTTACACAGGAAGGTTTCTTTTTCATCACAGTCAATAAATACGTAAAGATCACAGGAAATGTTTCCAACATGTTCAAAATGGCTCCTCTGACCGTGGATCCTTCACCCGGGGAAAAGGGCTTCATCAATAAATACAACGACATCACATCAGTAAACAAAACATAGTGGCAACAACTCATTTCCTGACCTTAACATAGAAATGCAGCATCTAGAGAACAAAAACAAGATGAAAACAGAAGATCAGATCTTTCTCCTCCTGTATAGATCATTTATAAACCTGCTAAATGAAATAATTTGGGACACTTCTCATAGATTCTATTAATTAAAGCTAGAATTAATGCAGAGCTTCAGAATCATGTCTGAGAAAAACTAAATATTAACATAAACCAAAGGAGAAAGGTGATAAAAGCAGCTTCCAGCCACAGCAGTGGTTCTGTACCTCAGAGTATTATTGGTAGAACTATCAAACATGTTTACGGTAGTTCTTGTTCCATCAGGCAGTGCAGCAGCATCCGTCTATCTTTAAACCCAACCTCCGGTTCATTCAGTGAATATAAAGCTGGAGCCGCTCTGACGGCTAAGCCTGGTCTAAGCCACTGAACCTGCTGACTTCTAGCTTCTCTGCAGCCACTATTGGTCAAAGAAAAGAGAAAATGTTGCTCAAACATTTCTTATGCTGCACATGTCAGAGAACAGGAGGGCAGCATGCAGCGGAAAAGGGACTGAAAGAGGGAGAACCGGCGACCAGGAAGAGACAATATGAGGCAGAACGATGACACCGCCTGTCTGCTACGGGGTTAGATAGAGGCGGGTCACAGAGGAGAGGCAGGAACCAGCAGAGCATCCATCCATCCATCCGTCCGTCCGTCCATCCGTCCGTCCGTCCGTCCGTCATCCATCCATCCATCATCCATCCATCATCCATCATCCATCATCCATCATCCATCCATCATCCATCATCCATCATCCATCATCCATCCATCATCCATCATCCATCATC
>NW_015151753.1:67782-70112 GCF_000732505.1 Cyprinodon variegatus
TGTCATGATTGATGGATTAAGATCTAAAGAGAAGCACCATCTGCTGGTCAGACACTGTAATTCAGGGAAAGGGTGGAGTCAGAGTAAAAAAATATGCAAGAGGGGGCTCACTGCAGTGGCTGGAAGTTGGAGGGAAGTAGGCCGCCATTCAGCTGGCGTTTGACTGGGAGCGGCCATTTTGAATGGCTGCTACTGTAGGCGTTACCCAGAGTTGGCGACATGTAAGGAAAACAAGCAGAGCTAATATTAGAGGACTGGAAGAAGAACAGGAAACGTCCAGAAGTCTTTGAATGCAGCGTGACAGCGCCATCAGGGCACGGAGGGGTCCCCCCCCCCCCGCTGTGGATCCAGTCACCTCGTCTCTAGCTAACGGCTGATTAACCAACTACAGGATGGAAAAGCTTCCAGGCTAAATCTGATCCAGATCAACCAAACATCAAATAAACATCTCAGCAGGTTGATTCCATCCTGAATGAGACTCTCCTTTACAGACATGTGTGCTAGGCTAATCAGTCCATTAGCCAGATGGGCCAAAGATGGCCGCCGCTCTGGTTTAGCTCTTGTCACTAGCCGGTCTGTCCTGGAAGCACGATCCGTACCATCAGCTCATTTGCAAATCCAGATATACATCCAGGTCACTGCGATCTTTACAGGAAATTATTTTCCTTTTGTGCTAACATTTTGGTATGTAGTGCGTCATCTAGAGAAAGAAATAACTAAAATGCAGATAAAGATGGTTTAATCAGATTTTCTGCTCTGAACGTGTCCCATGATGACGTCAGACAAAAAGTTTAACAGAGAAAATGTAAAAAACTGTCTCACAAAAGTGCTAAAACATTTTTAAAGATGTGTATTAGCATTTTTTAAGTAAGTTACGGATAGAAATAAATAATTATAGTACCATAATTACATTATTTATGGCGAGCTGGATGTATATCTGTTCGTGCATGCACAGGTCAGATCGTGCTTCCAGGACGGATCGTGCTTCCAGGACGGATCGTGCTTCCAGGACGGATCGTGCTTCCAGGACGGATCGTGCTTCCAGGATGGATCGTGCTTCCAGGACGGATCGTGCTTCCAGGACGGATCGTGCGACGGATCGTGCTTTGTTTTCCCGTCAGGAAGGCTGGCGTCTGGAAGAGCATGTGAATATGGCTGAATAGAGGATTTCCAGTCTCTCTGCACGTCACCATGAGGTGTGAGCGGCGACACAAGGACCACTGGGATGAGACGTCCGGGATCAGGAAAGGAGGAAGATTATCGTCCTCATCCCAGAATCACATTGTTTGGGTTTATATCCAACATCTCTGGCAGAAATGTCCTCCATGTCTTCCCTGCTTCAGGTTGAAATGAAACGGATCATTTGACCTAATAGTTTTTAATTCTGATGAAAGAAGCAGTGATTGAGCCTGGATCAGGGGGAGATTATAATCTACACGACACACTATGAAGACGCAGACCAGCGGGATGCTAATCCAGCCTCTGAGACTCATCAGACAATCACAGTTACAAGGTTATTCCTCTGTCTATATATATGTCTGGATCTCCAGCGTCTCCCTATGAGACACTGCTGCTAATTACAGATTCTGCTATCTGCATATCTAATCCAGCGATTCTGGTTGCTTTTTACATTTCCCTTTATCCGTTTATCTGACTAAAGCTGAGTAAATCCAGATCAGCAGTAATTAACTGGGATGCATCGACTTGTGTAACTCCTCCATAATGTCCTCCTCTTCTCCACCATCCAACGTCTTATTAATGAACTTTAAACCATCTTTTCCTCATTTCTCCAATCTTCTTTCCTGGTTTTTCTTGGCTTTGGTAGAAGATGAAGCAGACGCAGCAGAGCTCACTTCAGGTCGATTCCCCCAGAGGTGGCCTTCTCTTTGTTCTGAAACAGAGACAGTAAATCCTTTAAAACTCAGTGTCTACCCTACACGGCCACAGCAGGCTGCAAAAACCAGCGAACGAACAGAAGCTGAGCTACATCTACCACCAACATGAGACGCTTTCATAGCTCTGCACTGCAGACAGACTGCTGATCATATAACAGCTACTACCGAGCCCTATAGAGAATAAGGTGCTGTTAGCTCTATGCAGTTAGCCTAGCCCAGAGAATGCAGAGGATCCAAATTCCTGGAGGAAAAGGGAAACTCATGATGATGGCTGTGTGGATTTTAAGGTCATTTAATAATCCTTAAGAACTCTCCAACATGCAGGGCTCCATGGAGACGTAAGTCATGCGCCCTCTGGTGGATGCAGACTGACTGACAGCTGTCTCGTTGCTCATTTCTTAGCTCTAACTTTTGATCCTTTCCTCATCTGTAGCC
>NW_015151753.1:72514-73204 GCF_000732505.1 Cyprinodon variegatus
TCTTATTTCATATATTAATTTATCCTATTTACTCACTATAAACTTCACTCAGTCTGTTTCACCTGCAGGGCCAAACAATTCTGCTGTGTGAGGATGTTTATAGAACAGATGTTGCTTCTTCCCATAAAAAGCCAGATTATTTCTCAGGTTTATTCATAACATGTTACTGTTTAACCAAAGTGTCTGTAAATAGTTTAGACCCTGACTACTTTCCATTAATGGGGGAACGAACGCTGGCCAGATCAGAACAGGGCTGATTACAGTTCAATAAGGGCCGCATGATGAACTGTTCTCTCTTTGCAAAGATAGAAATAAAGTGCCGACTGAGAGAAATCCATCAACCTCCATTTATATAACTGGGGTAAATAGTTGAATACTTTTTTCACTACAATTTGGCGTCACAAACAGGATCTCCTAAACTGATTTTTTTCTGGGAGCAGTTATGACGGAAGTGTCTGATCAAACTGGGATTCATTCCTGGCTTCAACCCTAATAGATGGAGGATGGAGGACTTCTGACTTAATGTTTCCAGGGTCAGCAGGTGATTACCTACTGATGTTTTTGAAACTGTGAGAAATCTTCAGTCGACATGGCTCAAATAAATTTAGACTAAAAGTTATTATAGAGGTAATAGTTTCTACTGGGGAGAAAAGGTGTTTTCCACTTGAGAACCAAGGGAATTAATGGAGG
>NW_015151753.1:75255-78365 GCF_000732505.1 Cyprinodon variegatus
GGATGGATGACACCAGTGGGTTGTTCTGCAGTG
The DNA here is from genome assembly GCF_000732505.1 of Cyprinodon variegatus. NCBI lineage: Eukaryota > Metazoa > Chordata > Actinopteri > Cyprinodontiformes > Cyprinodontidae > Cyprinodon > Cyprinodon variegatus. The sequence goes on from NW_015151753.1 coordinate 75,289, forward strand.
GAACAGGTTTTCAGTTCTTAAGCTGTAGAATAAAGGCAAGTTTCTAAGAAATCACCTCAGCAACAGAGAGAAACGGGTTAAAATTAGAAGGCAGAAAGGCGCGTTTAAACTTTACACTACACATACTTACACTGTACTATATTTTACACTATATATAAGTAATAATAATTAATTTCAATGGTGAATGGTAAAAGAAACAAAACTTTAAACTCTTACAGGAAATCAATAACTCATAGGTAAAAACTATTAAACTATAAAAGAAAGAAAGTAAGTAGGGCATAAATAAGGTGAAACTAATTACAACTTGTAATTCCACCTTATTTTATGCCCTACTTACTTTCTTTCTTTCTTTAAAAACTGGGGTGAGCCTTAATATTTCTATGGCAGTGGTTCTCCATCTTGGTCCTAAAGTAGCGCTGCGCGGCGAGGGCTAAATTTCTCCTCCCTTCCTTAGCTGCCTTCTAGTGCTGCAAAGCCTGTTAGTAGTGATGGTTAATGAGGCGCCTTGAAGCCAAAATGAATTGATGCTGCATTGATTCTGTCTCATAGAATACTGACATCTGCTGGACATTTAAAGACACTACAGGCAGCCTATTGGACAGACTGAATAGATTTGATGACCTAGAACAATGATAGCACTGAAATTATTGGAGGTTATATTGTATTATTTCCTATCTATGTTTAAATTGAAAATATCTTTGATATGCAGCCAATAAATAATGTGAACATATATCATAACATGAAAATTAAGGGAAAATCTGAATGAGGATGCTTGTGGACTAGGATTTTAAATTATATTTTAAAACAATGATAACAGTAAAAAACAGCAAATAAACAAAATTCTGATAAGTTGAGTGATAACTGAGAGGAAAAGTATGAGACTCACTGAGTCAGATTAATTCTCAACTAACGCAGTCTGTGGTCTGGTGGTTTGTCTAAATTTGGGGAACATCAACATTTTTAAACTCAGTTGGTGAAAATGCAAGAAACAGGTTTGTTAAAAAAATACCAACAACATGAAGTCACAACTTTAAGACTTCAAACTGACCTTAAGAGATGGTCTAGGTGGCCTAACTGGTCTTCTCGGTTGTACCAGATCCGGTGCGGATCTTTGGGGGGGCGTTTGTTGACACCTGTTCAGAGGCTCCAGGTCATCGGCTACATCCGGACATGCTACGTATCCTCCAGCTTCAAACACGGCTCCAAGATCAGCTCCAAAGAGCATCTGAGTGTTTGGGGATTCTGATGGCCTGGAGTCCTGCGTGGTGGACCTGCTGCTGATGGCCTGCTGAAGCGCATACGTTGAAGCAGCGATTATACTGTTGACAGAACTCACATTTGTGCTGCAGGGTTCCGGCCTTTGTACATTGTTGGATGCTAGCTCGCTGTCTGAGCTGTTACTGGACAAACTGCGATTTAGGTCTGTTTCAACAATGCCTTGATATCTTTTCACTCCGGCTGCACTTTCATGACTAAACAGGTCTAGTGTCTCTTGGTTGTCATGGCTACATAGATTTTCAAATTTCTGATTTTCAGTGACGCCAAGATCCTGTGGTTCGTCAAGATGGACATCTGAGATGAGCGTTGTTTTGTTTTCCGTTTCATGAAATCCCAGAAGCTCTTGATTTCCATAATTATCTAAATCCAAAACTTCCTGGTTTTCAGGATATGAAAATTCTTGCAGTTCGTTACTGCCAGAGTTATTTGGTTCCACCCACTCTTGGTTGTTATAGCTCAGAGGTTCTGGTAGCACCTCCTTGTTGATAATGGGACAGGTCTCCACCACCTCTTGGTTTTCATAAGAACTGTAATCTGTGAGTTCCTTTTGTTCAGAGGTGAGCAGCTCATTGTTCAAAGATGGCTCCAACACCTCTTGGTTTCCAAAACTTTCATAATTAGGGACTTCTTTGAGGGTGTAGTCATACTCTTCAAGAACTTCTTGGTTTTCATATGTCTGAGGTTTCAGTACTTCCTGGTTTGCATAGTTAAAGTTTTCCAACTCTTCGTCGTTTTCATGGGTAGTGAGAACCATTTCCTCCAGGTTATGATCATCACAAAGGTCTAAATCCACCTGGTTCTCCTCATCGGGGCTGAGTTTAAAGCCATAAGGGTCTGAGTCACGTACAATTTGACAGGCGGTGATGTCAAACCCATAGGGATCAAAAGTTAGCTCATATGGCGGAGGAGATGTGGGTTCATCATCGAAGATGGTAGCATTTTCTGCCTGTTCTGGGCTCAGCTCAGCTTCATCAGGGTCTACCAGGGTATGGCTGGAGTTCTCTGGGCTGAGTTTAAACCCATAAGGATCAAAGGACGCAGGACAGGCTGAGCTGTAGCTCAAATCTAAATCATTCTGCTCAGAATCAGATTGAAGTATAACTTGCTTTAAAGGGTCCAGTGTACTGAGGGGCGACTCTGCATTTCTGGCTTCCTCTGCATCGATTTTAATCTCTTCTGTTACCAACATGGAAGTCAGATCATGAGGAACAGGTTGCTTTTTGTCACTTATCCATTCTGGTTCTGGCATCGTGCGGTCACTGTGATGATGATGATGATGATGATGACGATGATGAGCTGAAACACAGCTTGAACCTAGCAGAAAAGGAACAAAATTATTATGGAATGTTTATTAAACGTTTATGAATCTAATCAAGATTTTTATGCAACCTTGAAAGTAGGAGAGATAAGAATGAATGTTCAGATTAAATATTAAGTGTAGTCTGGTCTCTATAGAAACTGAGCGAAAAAAGCAATAAGGCCTTCTTTATTTTGAGGCATAGCAGTCTTAATACCAATGACTGCATGATGGAACACTCATAGTTTTGCTAACAGCTCTGCTAACCGTGTCCGCAAACAGAACTGCTACCAGGTCAGGGAATAGGTCTGCTAACGGCTCCGCTAACTTCTCTGCTAACAGGTCAGAGGTTCTGAGTTCAAGTCCCACTCCCACAGACTGCCACTGTGGCTCTCTGAGCAAGACAAAGCAGAGAGTTCATATCGTTGCTCTGTACTTGTGACAGTGGAATGACAATAAAAGCTGGAAAAAAACATATGTTAAACAGCCCAGCTAACAGCTA
>NW_015151753.1:79429-80524 GCF_000732505.1 Cyprinodon variegatus
TTTTCTCTCGACTTTACGATTCCTGATGGGGAGATGGTCGTTAGAGGCTGATCGCCCCTGGTTACCCCCTTGTTATTCAGCAAGATCGAATAATTCTCGCACGACTGGAGAATCGGCCCGAAAAGGGCAATAAGTCGTAGAGTGTACGCCCGGCTTAAAGCATTGACCAACCCTGAGACCTCACCGTTTGAGGTTCTGCAACATGGCGGCGCCCTGCTCCAAAAGTTTTAAAACATTGTTGTTTTTTTTTGTTATTTTACGTTTATATTTTTCTCATTTGCAAAATAATTATTGATAATATCAAGAAACAATAAGGTTAATTATGTTAGTTTGGTTAATCGTTTTTTATCTACAGCAGAATGGTTGAGTTTTCCTTCAATAAGAAGCTGTTTAACAAACATTCCCAAACATATTGTTTTTTTTTTTTGAAGAAGCAGATGAAAAGGAGAAGTTGAAGCCTTCTTCTGGTACCTTGATCTGCTGCGTCTTCAACTGAAGCCTCCTCAGCTCCAGGTCCATGTTGGTGTTCATCCATCTTAGAGGGTGAAGAGACGGGACAGAGGTCCAGTTCGTAGCCACTTGGGTCGGATTCTACAGAACACTGACCTGGACACCTCCTGTCCTTCACCGGCTCTGGCATGAGCTCCTCTGATGAGCTCTGGATGGGTTTAAAACCACTGGAATCGTCTCCCACAGCGATGGCGTCCAGGTCTTCTCTGCTGTAGCTGATTTCTATGTCACTGTCTTCATCTGGGAATTCAGACTCAAAGCACTGGGTTCCAGTTGAAGCTTTGTTTTCAGCACATGACAAGCTGGTGTCTGCCTCATCGCAGGCGTTTTCCGCTTCCCCATTAGCGCTGGGAAAGAAAACGTCCTTTGCGAAAGGATCACTGCCTTTGAACGGGTCTGAAGCAAATCCATCTGAAAAAGCGAGAGAGAGGATTTTTCTTATCAGCGTGGACCAGAGATGGGACATGTGGAGTCAACAAGTCATCTCCATGTCATGTATTTAATCTACCCAGCTAATTAACCGGGTGAGTCCAAATTGCACAGGTTGATTCACAGTGAAGATTGGACTCACCCGGTTAATTAGCT
>NW_015151753.1:81372-82718 GCF_000732505.1 Cyprinodon variegatus
CTGGAAACACTTTACCAGGACTTTACAAGTCTTCTTATGCACTTTGGTACTATATACACTCTTTTATATTGTCTGTTGTATTTTTATCTCTAATGGCATCTTGCTTTAACTCTTTGTTCTCTATATAAGCTACTGGAACCAGAATTTCCTTGAAGGAGTAAAACCAATGGATTAATAAACTTGAGTCTATGTCTGACCTTAATGTGGTCAAGTTTAAAAATGAAGCAGCAGACGCTATTTTGATGCTAAAATCAGGTTTGGTGTGAACGTAATATGAGCGCTGAGTTAGGATAATTATTATTGATGATGCGTGAGTTTATTACACCTTAATATATATCAGAACTGATGTTTTCCCCAGTAGTTAATCTAATCAGGCCAGTTCCTCTGTCCGGATATAGACTTATAATCTTCATTCTGTACGTGGCAAAGATTTGGGAATGGAATGAGGCGGCGTCCTTCAACTGAGAACAAAGTGTAATATTCTGTAAATGCTTGAACCATGGATGTCTTCTCATCTGCTAAGGTGTTTGATGATGATGTGATGATGTGGCAGACTAAAGTATTAAATGCTTCTCTGCTTTTTTGTCAGGGCTGCTTCAGGAGACGGGAGCCCGGTTGGTGAGCAGCTGCCTTCTGTAACTCTGAGCAACTTCTCTGATCTGAATATCTATCAGAATCTGTTGTCACGTCTCCTGGTTGTACATTATGAAGTGTTGTTTAATGAGATTGTCCTAATTGATCTCTTTACTGGAAAACAAACCGACGGCAGAAAGCTTCAAGGTGGAAACACAGAGCTTTCCTCTGACAGCGGCCATCTGTAACTGGAAACCATTCCTCAGTTCTGAGTGAGATTAGAAAAACTGCTGCCGTGTCTCATAGTCATGTAAAACATAAACATATTGAAGGTTTATTTAGAAGAAAACAGGAAATAGTTGCAGGATAGTGGCCCTCAGGAACTGGAATTGATCACCCCTGATGAAGCTGATCAGTATCTATCACATGCAGCTCTAGGTTGTTTCCCAACAAACATCCTCTCCTCATCCTCCTATAGATGCTGTGGTGTAGAAAGGTATATATTTTTTGAGTTTTATGTCTCTATTGAATCTAGTTTCATTGTATTTCCAGAATGTATATATTTTTTTTATTGTGTAGATTTGAAGTCTAATCGTTAATGAATAACGACCGTTCTGTTCTAAGGATGGTTCCTTACCAGATGAGTCCGTTTTAGGAAACAGATCTTCATTGAAGAGATCGTCTGCAAATCGGGAGAGAAATCGGATAAAAAAATACATTCTAGCTCAGGTTATCCTGAGCTATCTCTATAGTTCTGCTGCTATAGGCTTAGA
>NW_015151753.1:85583-88054 GCF_000732505.1 Cyprinodon variegatus
TTGAATTGAATTGAATTGAATTGAATTGCGAGTCCAACTAACCCGCAATTAGTCAAGGACTTTTATTTTTGTGGGCAAACTTCCTGTGTTGCCCCAAACTCTGCTGGCTTCTTTAAAGCCCCGCCTCCAGCGTGCAGTTGTTTTATTGGAATGGTTGGCGCCGCTTACCTGGACCGTCACCTGTCGTCTGACACGTTAACATGATGTTGAGGCAGTGAAGTTTAAAATAAAATTCAACAGAAAAGAAGGTAGCTACACTTAGATTTTATACAATGCGGTATATTTGTTTAAGTATTTTTTCTCCTTTCTCTCGCTCTGCCTGTCAAACAGGATTAGGACCACTGGAAAAAACACGGTAAGTGATTTTTAAATATTATTTCAGTTTAATGTGGGGAAAAAAGTCAGAATTCCGACTTTAATCTCAGAATGACTTTTTCTGTCAGACTTATTTTCTGGAGCTAAGGTCACAAAATGTTTTAAATACAAACATTTTTGATCGTTTAAAAAGCTGCGGAGTGCTACAGACGGATGCCAACAAAACAACAGCGGAAAATAATGAACGCAGGAAGAGATGCGCGAGACGGAAAAGGCGAGGATGCAGAGGGGGGCTAACTGCGAAGCTAAAGAGAAATCCGCTTCCATCAATCCTGCTCTCCAACGTCCGCCCGTTGCTGCGCCGTCATTCATGGCTGCGTCCAGCAGGCGGTGCTGTTGGCCTGGGGGGGGCTGATGCTGCACCGTGTCGATAGAAACAAAGAGCTCGCCATGAATGGAGGCTCCTCTGAGACTGTTCCCAGGTAATCTTCAGCATCTAGAGGGGAAGCACCGCCCTCTGCAGGTGAAAATGAGGACAGCACTCTAGATGCTTCCCTGCCAAATGCTGAACCATCCCCAGCCGGCTCCTCCCGGCCCCCCCTCCTGCTTCCACACCTTCTCCAGCATCGTCTGTCGCTGCTAAACCTGCCGATGGCGCCACTGCTGCTTCAACCATATCAGCCTCTTCAACCCAGGGGGGGCCACCACCCTCACAGCATCATCATCATCGTCCTCTCCCCCCCCTGAGCCAGGAGAAGCGAGCGCTGCAGGAGCTGGAGGCAGCAGCTCAACAACAACCGCTGCTGACCTGATCAAGGCTGCACTTTAAAAAAAGAAATTGTCTAGAGATGTTCTAGACGATTTTGTTTCTTAACACTTGTGTAGACAAAATAAATCTAAGTCTCTAAGTCTTATTAGAGTCAGACTTCTGACTTTTTCCTATATTAAACTGAAATAAAATCTGTTAACTTTATTAACTTATTTTTTCAGTAGCCCTATTCCTCCTCCGTACTACTTGAGTATTTGAGAATTATTATATTTTTAAATTGCACTTTAAACTTAAATTGATTAGCTTGAAATATTATACTTATTTTTTGACATTAGAGTTAATTTAACCTGATTGAAATGTTTATATCTAATTATTAGGAATCTAATTATTGCATTTGATATGCATGAACTAAATACTTAAATTTAATTGTTATTTCCTTTGTTTTGTACATAATTGTTGTTTTAGATGAAACACTTTTGGGTTTTCTGACCTTTTAGGTCTTTTTTTCTGGATCAGAAGATGGCGAGCTAGAAACTGACCGTGGACTTTATGATTTTGGAATTTATTAATTCTGAGTCAATTTTCTTCTTCTCATCGTTTTGCTGTAATTCTCCGTTTTTTTTATGCAAATCACTGAATATATATTCACTAAACCTAAAGCACTCCCTGGTTTTTTCCACGCCTCCTTTAAAGGACTAGCTGCTGCTTCTGTAGCTGCAGCTAGCTGCCTAGCCCATAACTGCTACATTCAAAAACAATAAACCACCGTCCAAATATTACCTGATGAAATAAAAGCGCCCATAGCCCAGGACTTGTGAGGGTTTGATTTCTGTGTGTTTAGTTGATCTGTAATAGTTAAATGTAGGCCTGTGTTCCTATATGGCAGCAGAAAGTGTTTATTTCCAGAAGGACCTCCTCCTCACCTGCAGGATCTCCTCATAGGACTGTCTGATGGAGTCTTGGAGGGGAGTGTCCCTTTCCCCGGCCTCCTCCACCTTCCTTTTGGCTTTCTTCACCTCCTCTCTGAGCTTCTTCAGCCTCCATCGAGCTCGGGCCAGTTCCCGTTCATACTCCTCTACCTGGCTCTCCTTTTGAGCCTCCTCTGCTTGTAGAGACAGGATCTGGGAGGAAACCAACCAACTCATTAAAACAAAAACATCTCAAACTGATTTTAAGGTCAGGTTCAAAGGAAGTTTAGATCATTTACCTATTTAATCATAAATGAAAGACACCAGCCAATCATATTGCCTGAAGAAGGCGAGGCCTTCTGACCATAACAGGTATGTGGACCAGCAGTCCATATACAGGGCTGGAACTATAGGAACTAGAACTATAGAAAGAGGAACTATAGAAACTGGAGCTATAGGAACAGGAACTATAGAAAGAA
>NW_015151753.1:90549-93480 GCF_000732505.1 Cyprinodon variegatus
AACTATAGGAACAGGAACTATAGGAAGAAGAACTATAGGAAGAGGAACTATAGGAAGAAGAACTATAGGAAGAAGAACTATAGGAAGAGGAACTACAGGAAGAAGAACTATAGGAAGAGGAACTATAAGAACTGGATATAAAAAATATGGAAATAAAAATATTTTTTTTATTTAACTTTAATTAAACAGCCTCTGATGGACTGAAAGGCTGAAAGCGACGTGGCTGGTTAGGGAGGATCTGAGGTCAAACAAAAGCAGCGCTACATAAAAACCAACGTTACCTTCTGACTTTCTTCGTAGCAGAGCTGCCTGGTCGCCTTTATCTGCTGGATCAGTTTCTCCTTGTGCTCCTCAAACTTCACCAGGGTCTCCTCTAAGTCCTTACAGTCTGATTGCTGCTCCTGAAGCTCCAGGTTCTCCACGGCCAAAGCGTTTTCCAGCTCCTATCCCACAACAAACAGACATCAACAGGAGAAGGTCATCATGTCCTCAGGTCAAATTCTTCTCCCGGCTCCACGCTCCAGGAAAACCTGTTTCAGGATTTCCAGGAACGACATGTAGCCTGTTGGCTAAAGGCTGAATGGATCTACAGTGATGATCACAGCGAATATAGCTGCCATTGTTCCAGGCAGAGAAAGGATAGGGTAGCTCCGCCCACCACGCATCAGACCCACTTTACCACCGCGCAGCAAAGATGCTTCAGAACTAAACTGGTACAAGCATCAGAAATGAAGCAGCAGGCGCGTTTTAGCTGCTCCTGCTGCGTGCCGTCTGAACGTAGCGGCAGCGTGAAGGGTCTTGCCTCAGGACTGTTGAGTAAAACATGTTGAGGTTTGTCTGTTTTTAGCCTCACAGGCTCCAAACGAAGGTCATGAGAGAGAAGAATGAGTCACAGCCTCCTTCATGGGATGAAGGGGAGGACGGCTGTTATTAGGAGATCCATCTGACCAGAGAGAGATAGATTAACCTGACAGGAAACGGCCTTGTGTTCCCTCTGACTTAGTGCCATGAAGGATCCCTCAGTCTTTAAACGGTCGGTGACTCCTGCTGTAGAGTCAGTACCTACTGTCTCTACCTGCTCAGCCGCTAAAGTCAATGGCTGCATAGAACCTTTCATCTGACTGGATGATCTGATCGATCTGGATCTACAAAGTGCCTTGAGACGACGGAAGCTGTTAGTTGGTGCAATATTAATAAAGTGAACTGAAGTTAAACATAAATATTAACATCTACTAGTGATTAAACAGAGCCGAGTCATGAGTTGGTAAATTCAGTTATTATAATTGAACTAAGTCAGGCCTAACTAATGCTAGAAGCCCAATAAGCACAGTTTAAGTTTAGCTTCTTGCTAACAATGTTAAAGATAAGACGTATTTAGGCTACTACTAAATCATCTCCACACTGGCGTCATTTCAGCTTGTCACCAGAGGGGGCAGACTTCTGCAAAATGCTATGATGACAGCAGCTGTGAGAATTGAGCTAACTGAGGAGAACGGCTGTGAAATAAAGCAATGAAGCGAATATTGGAGAGGGATGAGTAACAGAGTGATGAATAGACGATAACTGAACCGTAAAATGTTCTTCAGTGCAAAACAAATCACTAAAGAACAAAATATCATGACATATAGAAAATATAGAAAGAAAGACAGAATCCTGGATCTAACGACAAACCAGAGTAAAAGACTTTCCACAGCTTGAGGAACAAAATCCAATTCACCAACATGAAGTCATAACACAGCTTAGCTTCTACTGGTCTCTCTCCTTGAGTTTAATCACAAACCGAGTCCTGCCTATCATTGGTCTCTATCAATCCTTGATTAAAAGAATTGACTTCTAGAAATGTGCAACTTAGAGTGGCTGATATTTCGTTCTGATCATCTGAAACCATTTTTGGACCAAAGCTTATTTTTTGGTGATTTTCCCTTTAGAAGTTGGATACTGTCCAGCTGAAATAAGTGCTAAATAGTTTTTAACATCTGATAACAGCTCATTATCATCTCAGATGAGGAAAACAGAGATGCTGAAAATGTAGAGCAGGAGCAAAGAGGAGAGAGAGGAACAGGAAATTCTTCCTTCAGTCATCATGGGCAATGTGAGATCTTAGGAAACTAGTTAGAAGAACTTCAAGCCTTAGCAAGGACCCAGCCACAATATCAGCAATACACCATCAAGTGTTTAACTGAAACCTGGCTGCAGGATCATATCTCAGACTCCAGCGTCTCTCTGCCAGGCTTTCTGACCAAACCAGCAGACAGAGATTTAAAGAGGACTGGAAAACTCAAAGGAGGTGGTTGGCAGTGCGTGAGATCAACAGATGGCGTCATCTAGGCAGAGCATGTGAGCGGAGCGGAGGAAATAATGGTGGAGGGAGGATTTCGCTCCGCTCCACTTCGCTCCGATGCGCTCACAATGTCCATTAAAAATGTTGGATTATAAACTTTGTAAAATAACATTTATTTAAGTGTGATTTTCTTGACAATTAATAATTAAATAGGAAACGTGGGGCAACATGAATTGAGCGAGGTGTTGCGTTCCCATCTGGGAAACACTGCGATAATTTAACAGCCAGATAAATTAGACAATCCACATGTATCGGTCACATCATTAAATCAAACCCAGGACCCTGGCATCAATACAGGAAGGAAAAATGTCAGAAAATAACTTCCCCTGAAAATCTTAGCGGGCGTGGAGAGATTTCACCAGAGCAGCAGGAAAAAAAAGGTGTGAGGTGGAGCGGATTTGGTTCAGAGCGTCATGGCGCAACTTTGAGCGGCGGAGCAAATGAGTGAACATCCTCCTCAGCCGGGAGCCTGAATTGCGCGGTGCTCCGCTCACATGCTCTGCATCCAGGACACGTTACTGTGAAGATCCATCCCTGCAGCCCAGATATTCAACTGATGGCCGCTGGTTTTCAGCCATATTATTTGCCCA
>NW_015151753.1:94901-96314 GCF_000732505.1 Cyprinodon variegatus
GAATTTAGGTGTTCAGGCTGACGTAGAACTAACTGGCCTGCAGAAGATAACGAATAAAACACAGATTTTAAGACAGGATTTATTTTTTTAAATAGAAATTTCATGATTTTGGGACAATATGGTCTGATAAAGAGAACATTTATATACATGTTTAAGCCAGAATGACATTTAAATATTATTTCCCTAGAACTAAGAATTGCAGTGAACGATGTCGCACTAAAAATCTAAAATCTGAAAATAACAAAACTACCATTTTTAAAATTGTATTAATCTAAGTTTAACTGATTATTTTTAATGTGTAAAAGACATTCAACATTGTTCACAACACCTTAAAAAAACAAACAATTTAAACAGAAATTAAACAGGTCAGCTATGTAGTTTCTGTATACCCCCCCCATCATAGAATGCCCTTGAATCAGAGGATCTGTCCATCCGCTGGTTCCTGGGATCAGAGATGAACATCTGATCTCTGATAGGAGCCCAGAGGGAGATCCAGTGATGGAGGAACATTCTTCCTTTGACTCCACTGATGCAAATCATGCAAACAAGCAGGCTAGTCTATGAGGCAGGCAGAATAAACACAGACAGGCGCACACACCAGAGGCAGGTGCTGCGGTCTTACTCTGATCTCGGCTGCCTTGGCCAGGACTCGCTCATCCATTTCTATCACCTCTGTGTCTCCAGGAGATGACCAACATATGAAGCAAGAATGTTTCAGCAGGTTGGAGAAGGAGCATTCGTTTTTCCAGCCTGCCTTCCCTGCATCCTCCCCTGGTTCCTGGGATTTCTCTATTTTCTCCTGCTGCACTGCTGGCTCCTCCATTGCTGCACTCCCTCAGTGTGGCTTCACTGCAGAGGAGGCGGAGCCCCCCTCAGCCTGTGTGTAGATGTGTCTCTGATGAGTGGCTCAGTGGCTTCAGACAGACGGACAGGAAGCAGCAGCTCCAACCTGCTAGAAACAGAAAGCTGGAGTCCAACGGATGGAGCAGCATCTTCTGGGCTTTCATGGCTTCATGTCATTTGTCTTCCACCCCTCTCCCTCCAACCGTTGGGCTGTTCTGTCTCACACCCCCATCCGGCTCTCCCTCCCCCACCGTTCATGGCTCTCACTGGCCTCTGCAGTATGCGTCAGTCTGCTCACAGCATCCCATCATTCATAAAAAACACAAGAATCATTGAAACGGAGGAGAATTACTCTGCTCTGCAGAAACCTTCATTTTTATCACTTTCACTCAGATATTGATCTCAGCTCATGCTGTAAAATTTCACCTTTTCTTTGAATAACTGAACAGGATTGAACTGTTTTAAACATCGAGCATTTATGGAGCTCGCTGTGACTTATTTTAGTCATGAACACGGGCAGATTTAGGAAATGTGGGGCCCTAAGCAAAGGCAGGCAGGGGCCCTCTGAAT
>NW_015151753.1:98509-102929 GCF_000732505.1 Cyprinodon variegatus
AAAGCCCTGCAGTGCAGCCTAAAGCCCACCGCCAACATTAAGACAGAAAAAAGAAAAAAAATAACAAACCATCAGTTCAGGGGTTTGAGAAAATATGGGAATCAGGAAATTATCTATAAACCAAACTGAACGATTGTTGTTCTCTACTTAAAAAAACACTTTAGATTATTTTTCAAATATTTTTTTATTTAAAAATTAAATGTATAACATATAACATATAAACACCTAATTATATTTCAGTGTTAAATTCTGTTTAAAGTAACAGATTATAACTAAAAATGTCTCCTTTACTGGTTGATGATTTTCTGGGCTTTCTGGGATTTTTCGGCCTTCAGTCCCTAAAAGGGCAGTGATGCGTTTCCTCTCTCCGGCCAGCAGAGGGCGGTGAAGCGCTGCCTATGCGCTGCTCTCCTCAGGCTGAAGGAGAGGAAGGTGGGGGGGGGCTGATGGGAGCTGCTGCATTCAGGAGGTTTGGAGGAAATGAAGAGAAACTTTCATGCAACCAACTTTTGCTTTGATGACGTCATTAAACCAGTTTCCTCTTTATTTCATCAAAAGCTGAAGAGTTTCTAACTAAGAACTCCTCATCTTCAGGGATCCAGACTGACGCATGTTTACCCCCCCCCCCACAGATTAGGGTGGTCTGCTGAGTGCCATTGATCCTCCATTCATTGTCAAGCAGCCCAGCTGTCAGTCACTTCCATGTCACTGCGTCTCTAACGGCTACATTTCCACAGCAGAGCTCCACTCAGAGTGGGTGACTGATGCTATCCACACCCAGGAAAACACAACCTTTGTCCCTTCATGGGGATTCGCTCCAAGCTAGAGGAAAAGACAGTGAGAAAGAAAAAGAGATGGCTCCTAAATAATAACAGACAAACATATGCAGGAATATTTTACACCAAACTTAAAAAAATAAAGGAAAACTGGAGGAAAATGAGAGTAAAGAAAGGAGCGATTAAAAAACCAGAAGAAAGCAGCTGCAGAATCTGATGATGAAGTGGAAATTAGGCAATAATCACGACTCGTCTGAGACAGACAAGATCTGAATAACTAAAACTAGGAACATATTGTTTAGCCCCCAGGGCAGACTCATACAGTGGAGAAGCTACGCCAGAGGGGGGGTGGGGGTCACACATCCAGCCGCCAACAGACACCCAATAAAGGTGGAGGGGCTGGGATTACGCAGCTCAGTCAGACTGGGGAAGATTAACCACAACAGACTCCACCGGAGAAGCAGATTAACAACTATTTCCAGATAGTTTTGTTGGGTGAAAACAATCAGCTCTGTGATTAAACGCCGGCTTTAAATGGCCCACAGATGCAAAAGCCATGAGACCCAAACAGAAACCTTTGCTGCAAATCCCCTCTTAGAAATTGGTTTAAACTAGAAGCTATGAGACGTCTTAGTTTAATTGGCTTAAGTTTTAGTTATTAAGTAAGGGTTTGATTGATTATTAGAAGAATTAAACATGCTGCTTCAAAAATCACTAACAATTGTGAAAGACTGAGGGGAAAGTAGCTCCGCAAAGGAAGATTAGCTTATTCTGTTTTCTTTAGCAGATGATTTCATTAGTGATGATGGGAGAAGATCAAGTTCTCAGGCGTTCCTCTTCACCATCTGACGATGCGAGGCGTCACAGGTTAATAAAATAAAGTCCCACCAGGCGTCTGCTCTGGTTTGGAGAAAATGCTCTGAACAGATTTAGACTCCATTGTTATAAAAATGCTAAATATTTAAACATTCTTGAATTTCTCAAAACCTGTTCTGTTGAAATATTCCAACATAACTTCAAACTGCGAAATAAATAAATACGTTTCTGCTGCGAAAAACACATTTTACCAAATGGAAGAAATGTTTCAGTGGGTTACGGCCGATGTTGCCATGGTTACTGAGGTCAAACACACCTGAATTAATCAGTCTGTCCAGTAATGAAGCATTCCGCCCGTTAATCCGATATTTTAGAAACCATCTCTTGACCCCGATGACTTGCTCAATTATAGACCTATATGCAAGCTTCCTTTCTGATCTGAAATTGTTCAGAAACTAGTTACCAAACAAGTGTTTGATAGTTTACATCATAATTCCAAAAAAAGAAAATAAAAATCAATCCTCTGGACTTTGTTTCCAAGTTTGAAGACGTTTCTCTTCCATCCAGGAAGATTTTCTACTAACTATTAACTAAAGTTAATAGTTAGACTATTAACTTAATAGTTTAGTTAATAGTCTATTAACTAAAATGTCAGGAATAGCGTTGAGTTCCAGGTTTTATAAAACCTGGAACTCAATGCTATTCCAGGATTTTCTTTGTGTTGCTATGTGTGTGTGTGTGGCGAGGGGGGGTTCAGGTAAGAGGTAAGGAGGGCATTACCTTGGATGCACCGTGTCCTCTTAAAGGGGTATTATGATGACAGAAATGTCTAAAATACAAAAAAAAAAAAAACTTAGTTTAAGCCCATATTTTGTCATAAACCAAATTAATTGTAGTAACTCAATAATAAATCAAAATAAACGTTTGCCCACTGAAATAATTATACCTATCAATTTTAACTTTATCACGTTATCACTATAGTATCTCTATTGTGTACAGCTGGGGATGTTAAGGGTCACATTAATTATAGATTAAATAAAACGTGCGCGCTGCTTCATTTCTGATGCTTGTACCAGTTTAGTTCTGATGCGCGGCTGAAGCATCTGGTGGTAAAGTAGATGTTAGCGTTTTTCAGGTCTGTGCTACAAACTGCAGGCAGCAGGATAATAAAAGCCAACATATTCTGCCGGCAGGTTTCTACATTTGAAGTTAATTTAGGCGTTAATAAACTGTTTCAGAGGAGTGATCATAGCGCTCTGCATCAGCAGTGCTGCGTCTGACTCCCTGCCAGCTCCCAGATCAGCGGATCACTCCTCCTGCTGCTATTAGGGTGGCCATTTCTATAGCACCAAAAAGGAGGACATTGTGCGGCATATCAATAAATTACTAAGGTGTACACAAGAATCGGGTAAAGTCACATTTATAGTAAAAGTTCTTAGTCGTTTAAAGATGATGCTTGTGTAGCTGAATAGAACAAAATGTTGAAGAAATGTACAAAATTATTGGTTCCCAGCATTTGTATTTATTTAATACATTGTGGTGTTTAAAAAGTAACCACCGAGATGAATCTTTAAAGTGCAAAATACCACAAAGCATAAGATGTGTGGTATTAAAGGTTTAAAAAAAGCTTTTTAACAAGAAACCTTCATAATAAAATAGCCTAATATTTAGGTGCTTCAGGTGTGAACGTAGCCTAATGTTGTTAGCTCATGTCACGAGCGCTCGGTCTCGGCTTGTTTCGTCCTCGATCTCGAAAACATCTGAACACCTCGACAGACAGAAAGCGCGTTCATGTGTTTTGAAGGTTTCGAGGGGCGGTCTGAAGGGAGAATCATGGTTGTGTATTTTCAAAACTGTAGTTTGCTGGAACCATTTTTCCAAGATCTCCTTCTGCACCTTTAAGGTGTGAGCAGATGACACAAGAGTAATCTGTCTTTTGCTCCCATTTGGTCATTTATAAAAACTTTTTTATATAAATATTGAAATGCAAAATTCAAAGAATGCCTGTAAAGATTTTCTTACATTTTAACCATGAGCTCTTTCCTGCTAAATGAGTAAGTTGCTGTTTACCAGAATAGTGTTACTGTAGACATTAGGATTGCATGGTGAATAAGAATAACACCAACATTCAATTCAATGACATTAAGCTTTTCATTCTATTGGATCTAAATTCCTTTAACCGGATCTCTAAATAGATGGGCCCCAAGTCTGGGCTGTCCCCTGCAGGGAGGGCAAATGGGCTGCTTTGTTGCAAAGAAGGGAGTGTGTGTGCAGAGTTCACCAATCACTCACTTACCCATGGAGTTAAACAAATTGATTGGCAGGCTAGTGCTCCTCTCAACACTGTGGTCTGCTTTGTTCCATATGGGGCTTAGAAAGTTCTGTGAAATCTACACTAAAAGAATATACATATACGGAGCATATTCTATAAAGTCTAATCTAAATGTCCTCGAGTAAAAAAATCACTGTAGTCCGGATGTCAGGAATAAAGATTCACCTATAGCCCATATCAGAGTATTCTGGATGTATTTTACCGTCAATAAACATTTGCTATACTTGTGAAAAACTGAATCCAATCTCCCACTTTGCTTCAAATAGATTTACAGTTGGTATAAAACACCATTAAAAGTAATAAAAAAAAATCATAAATGACTGAAGAAGTTTCCCTAAACTGGAAAAATCTTATAAATCTTATATTTAGACTGGATATTGTGAGTTATTCACCTTAGATATTGAGCTTTCAAGAAAATATTAGATATAATATTTTTATGAGGTATGTTAGAAATCCAGACTGAAACTGGTTGAAGTGATCGCAAACTTGTTTGGCA
>NW_015151753.1:103992-104510 GCF_000732505.1 Cyprinodon variegatus
TGCTGCTCTTGCTTTACAAAGGGTCCTCTTATGCAGCAGTAAACTATTTTTCCAGACTAGGTAGGATTCCCGCAGGCCTGTGGAGCGATATTTTCTCTCCAGCTTCCTGGCATTTTGCTTCAGAGTTCACAGCTCTGCATTAAACCAAGGAGCCAGCTTTCTATTTTTAACGTTTTTCTTTCTCAAAGGGGCTGAATTGTCTAAAGTCGGGCATAAACTGTGCAATCCTTTTTCCAGTCATTGCAGGCAGCTACAGCTCACACCGTACGATGAAACCACAGGGTCTAAAATTTCACAGCTCACGATGTTTGTTCTCCCGCTGTGCGACCCGACGCTCTGATGCGATCTACCTGCCTCACATTTAACTGCTGAAATATTGATCCAAGAATCATTTAAAGAGAAGAATCCTTCAGGTTTGAGGAGAGTTTCTGCCTCCAGTGGAGGGGTTCCAGTATTCTGGGCTCCTGTCCATCAGCAAGGGGAGAATGGAGGTGGACGTCTATAGACGGATCTATAGA
>NW_015151753.1:105025-108258 GCF_000732505.1 Cyprinodon variegatus
CAGCCATCAGAGTAGAGCTGCTTCTCCTCCAGAGACATTTTATCTGATGGACGCCTCTCTCTGAGGGGTTCCAGGGACGTCCCACCAGGAGGAGGACCAGGACACCATGGAGGGACTAAGTCTCTATGGTGGGAGCGCCTAAGGCTAGGAGGAGTCTGGGTAGAGTGAAGTCTGGGAGTCTCTGCTGAGGCTGCTGCCCTTCCAACTGCGTTCAGATAAAGTGTCTCTTTGCTAATGTAACAGGTGGCTAGCCTAATAAACCAGACTAAATGTGAGATTAAATGTGTAATTTAGTCTGGCCCCCATGATTGTTGATGAGAACAACCCGTTGTTTTCAAACCATGTCTGTGCCTATTGGCCAACGCTCTGACCAATGAGAGCCACTGACTGTGACGTAGGAAGCGAGACAGGAAGCTGGTGGGGGGGTGTGGAAACAAACAGCCTGTTGGTAAAATGGCGAATATGTGAATAAATAAATGAGCGTAGAGCCTCTTCCTGCTCACGTTTCAACGAAAACCCAAAGTCTAATCCTTCCAGAACTGAAACCAGAACTGTTCAATAGTTGCTGCCATCTTCCTTGTTGTGTTTTCTCCAGAGTCGTGCAGCTTTGTCGTCACGCCCTCAAAACCCCGCCCACTTTGCATCCAGAAATTCAAAGCACATCTCTGATTGGCCCGCCAGTTCTAGAGCCTTAGGGTAATTGATCGAGGCTAGACCACTCACAAGCAGAATGATTTTGGCTGCTGGCGGGTGGAGCTAGTTTACTAGGCTAACAGGTAGCACAAGTAAGTGTCGCACTCCCCGTAGCCTGAGCCTCTATAAAAGGGGAACCTGGAAGGGTAGTAGCCAGGAGTTCACTTCCTGTGTCTGGGAGCAGGGGTGTGGTGGATCCATGATCCAGGCTGGCGAAGGTAGGGAGGAAAATGGCTTTTAAGTTGATCCTCTTCAGTAAGTTCGTACCGATTTGATGTTTTTTATAGCGGGCTGCATTATTGGCGTTCCGGTGGTAGCATTACCTGGGCATGTGGTTCGACTTTTACATTTACTGTTTTAGGTAACCAGTGTTTTAATCTGGTTAGACCACATTAAAACACACATTTTGTTTTTAGAAAATACATATATAAAAAATATAACCATGAACGTCTGGATGACAGTGATTGGCCTACATGTTCTGAATGCTGGCCTAGCATATCTTAAAGGCATTCCCCCCTAAAATAGTAGCGGGAACCTTTGCCTAAGGATTACTGACCTTTTATTCCCTCAGGAATAATCGCATGGGAATAAAAATTAATTTTTCTAACAGTTATTGGTTCCTGATCAGGCAGATCATTCCTGGAAATATTCTTTCAAATTATGTTTAATCTATCTCATAGATTTGCACATGTTGCTGCTATCTTACAGAAATCAGTGAATGAATGACCAGGAATCATAGAGATTCAATGTAAAATTTGAGTTAGGATGGGGGTCCGCAACCCGCGGCTCTGGAGCCGCATGCAGCTCTTTAGCGCCCCCCCTTGTCTCTCCCTGGAGCTTTTTCAAAAATTTATGAAAATCGTTTTTTTTTTTGTTTTTTTTTTATGGTGTGCAGGAAGTCACACAAAAATTCTTTATGTTTTCCAATGCTGTAAACATTTGTATAATGAATAAATTTAAACAATAATTTAACATCATAGCCATAGAGATCAGTGGTCATAACTAGCAGCCAGCGTTAGCGGCGCGGCGCCAGGCTAACAAAGCTGCAGGTGCATCTCCATGGATCCCAAAGGGAAATAAGGAAGATAGCTGATGAGAAAAGAGGATTCAAAGAATGGAGCGAATCATTTTCTTTCATTATCAACGAGGAAGGATTGCCTGCATTTCTGCTTTGCAATGAGAGGTTGTCAAGAAATAAAATATAAAATTTGGAAAAGCATTTCCAGCGAAGGCTAAATATGCAGCCGACCACCAAGCTGGGAGGGAGAGAAAAAGAGAGATTGCAGAACTTCTGGATAAATTAGAGGAGAGCAAAGATAGATTTAAGAAGCAGATTGCATCTCTAAACTCCACTACTGCTGCTGGTTTGGTTGCTAGGATGGAAAACTGTTCATAGATCCAACAGGTGGCGCTCTGATGCAGGGATGGAAACTTTCTAACATTTTTCCCCAAATTCTGAAAATCTAAATCCCACCAAGGAACGCTGGTGACGGAGGATGTGGGATTTTCAGGGTTAGAGAGCTCTGCTCTGATGATGTCACTTCCTGCTTGGTTCCTCCATCAGCTCCTCCCATCAGAAACACGTCCACCATAGAAAGGTTCCTTTATCCTGTTTCTATCATTTCATCAATGCAACAAAACCTAAACGAGAGTGTTCACTGCCCCTCCCCCACCTCATGCTGCTATATGACATCATGAATGTTTATTATATATTTAAGCCCAGAAAGTCTTTTTCTATAGTGGGATAAAACACTTAGAGCTCGTGTTGCCAGACGAGGCTCATAAAAGACTTTTACATATTTGCGGCTCCTGACAGATTAATTTTTTTGTTTTTTTTGGCCCAGTATGGCTCTTTGAGCAGTTAGGGTTGCCGACCCCTGAGTTAGGAGATCTTTGTAGCTCGTTGCAGTCGATTGGCAGAAAGCTTAATTTGTTTTTATTTTGCCTTGATAATCAGAAATAAAATTTCAGTTCATTAATAATGCTAATCTTGTCATGATCTTTGCTCTGATGACTGGATTATTGATTCATCGACCTCCTTAACTCAGCCCAGGTTTTAATCTCACTCATCAGATCCACCTCTTCCACTTCCTATTTAAACTGTTTGCTCTCAGCCATCAGTGCGAGATTATTCGAGCAAAGTGTGTTTATTCTGATTACATGATGCTAGCTAGTTTCTGCTCCTGGACTTCTGAGTTTGCCTGCCCCTGTTCTGACCTGTTTGTCTGACCGGTCTTTGGACTTCTGCTGGATTCTGCCTGCTAACGACCTTGGATCTGTCTCCTGACCCTGAACCTTAGTTTTCCCTTTGGTACCTCTTCAGTTCTATGATTCGCTGGCCTGAACTTCTGCTTCCTCTTCAACACGGGCTTTGGATTCTCCTTCCGGATACTTCTGCTCGTCTGCTGGTATCTGCTCATTGGTCGGCTCTGCAGCACCTTTGGCTTCTACTCCTGGAAACCTCTGGGTGGCTTCCGCCTCATGCTGTGGGACGTCATCTGACTGGATTCCACTACTTCCTCTGGGGGGGGACTGAACTT
>NW_015151753.1:108999-111208 GCF_000732505.1 Cyprinodon variegatus
AATCCCGCCCCCTTGATAATCGACCAATCACATTCACTTTATTCACTCCTGTAAAGTCGGGCGCCACTGGGAGAATTCGGAAATGCAACGATTGGAATAGCCACTTTCCTACGACTTTAAAAACGAGGTTAGTGACTCACATGCTCGCTATCGTTACCCGTCAGAGTTACAGGGTCACTAACCTGTATTTCTACCTCTACAGGGATCCCGTTCATCCAATCCAAGCTGAGGAGCCACTGATCCCTGAGCAGCTAATAAACTTTTTATAAAGTGTTTATTACTTCAGTCTGTCTCTCTGAATTCTGGGTCCAACGTTCTGACAAGTTCTATCTGTTTGGAATTATTTTAACCCCTAATTTGGTTTGTTTCTGTCTTGTTTGCATTTAAATCATGTATATTTTTGGTCTGTAAATGAAACTTGATGAATCTGTAGTTTCCCCTAAGAAATATGCTGCTCTCCACTTTCTAAAATCTGAGAATAAGATGCTCTTCATCAGCTACAGTAGAGAGGGATGCATTTAGTGTTTGAAAATGACCCCAAATAAATATTATTAACGGCAAAAATCTTCCATTAAAACAGAAACTTCATAAGAAAAAAGCAGCGAATTTGCTGGAGGGTTTGTTCCTTGAACTGAACGTGGAAAAAGGTTTTTATTACTGAGATATTATAAAGGCGTGCACACCAACCTAATGCCCATATGTGTATGAATGTTTGGTGGGGGGGTGGGGGCTGGGATGACCAGCTGCTAATGTTGGCATTCTGCAGAGCTCTGACCTGAGTGACAGCAAGCACCAGCATGAGGCACATTATCCAGCGCCACAAACAGCCCCGCTCGATTATTCTCTTTGTTGGTGCGTTCTGCGCTCGTTTCAGACTGTCACGCAGATAAACAGGGGAGGCCAGGAGAGTTTTATTCATTAGAAAACAAAAATCAAGCCGTTCTGCTGCTTTTCCCAGGAAAGGACAACATGTTTGCCTTTGATCCAGAACGTTCAGAGACTCTGGGAAGACCTCTGCTCTGCGTTCTCCTGTCCGCCAGTCCAGCTCAGTTCCTTTTAGCTTTCTAACTTTTCTATTTTCCAGTTCTATATTCACTTTCCTTTCCTCCACTCCTGCCGCCTCACATCTTCCTGTCCCACTAACATTACAAAAAGTGGCTGACATGACATATTCTGGGCTGAAAGCATTTACAAGGATAAAAAACTAGTTAAATGTCCCCAAAAAAGGGCTTCTATATCTGCCAAGGCCAATTCCAAAATTAATACTAAATACATTTTTCACCTCAATGACAAGATGAAAAGTTGGACCGACAATAAAAGGAAAAAAAGGAAAAGTTATACAGGTAAATAAAAATATAAAGTGAATGGATTTTTCAGCTACTAACTAAGTGAAATCCTAACTTAACTGAAATTGTTGTCTCTGTTTTGGTCCAAACTTGATTGATTTCATATTTTCCTGAGTTTGTCTTTTGATCGCTTCATTGTGAATTTAATCTTTTCTAATTTCAGATTAGACGTTACTGCCCTTATCCAACTAGAAAATGAAGGTGAGACAACTTCTTTCCACCTTAAAAAAATCAGACAAAGTGTTAAAAGAGAACAGCAGCTAGATTAACTTGCCTCTCCTTGCTAATCCCTCCTAAACTACTGGGATTAGGCTCTGCTCTAAAAGGCAAGCATCAAAGATATATTCCTCCAATCTGGGACAGAGACAAAGCATACGAATGAAGGTTGTTCTGCTTCTGCCACACGCCTGTGAATACACGTTTAGCTAAAACATTCACATCTAAAACTTCAGACTACAGAGAATAAAGCTGCTGGATTGGGACTGGGTCCAATCGATCAGAGTTCAGCTGCTCTTTATGAACGTCTGCTGTGGATCAAGGTAACAGAAAGGCTTCAGCATCATCCGTTGTTCCAGGCAGATGGCATGATTATTGACAGCAGGTAAAATAAGTGTTGAACAGGCCACCATTTTCTCAGTAAATATATTTAAATCTGAAAAACTCACAGGGAGAGAAAAGATAATTGGAAGAATTTTATTGATACAATTACTTTAGTCTTTGGCGCTCAGACCTCGGCAGGAAACATTAGCGCTGAATTTTGATAGATATGCATGAACAGGAGCAAAGAACAGGGCTGTTTCCCCCCCAGGCCTGAAACAGGTGGAGGAGTGGAGATAGATGGAGTTGGTCAGTCTGTAGACTGC
>NW_015151753.1:112772-115487 GCF_000732505.1 Cyprinodon variegatus
AGACTTTTAGAGGAAAGCGATCTTATGTTAAACAGACCGCATTTAATTGTTTTAACTTTTTCCCCAATTGGAATTATTTTAATTTAATTAAGATTATCACGGTTTACTACTTTTAGATTTATATCTAATTTATTTGATTCTGCACTGGAACTGGAACAATTTTCCATTTTTTTTCTTAAAATAGATGCATTTGTTCTTGGATTGCGGATGTAAAAGACATTTTGCAAATGGAACAAGACAATTTACATTTAAAATATGAAAACACAATTGCATTGTCTTATTTCAAGTGCATATTATCTAATTATCTTAATTTAAGAGTAAAAATACTCATTTCATTGGCAAACTGCCTTATTTCTCATTTATTAAATTAAGGGTAAATACATTTGATTTAGGACATTTTACTTATTTCTAAATAGTTTTCCCAGTGTGGCAGTGGGCAGCAGGTGGGTAACTGTCATCCCTCCATCCATTCATGCAGGAACTTTGCAGATATTAGCCAGTATATAGGCAGTGATGCACTGATAGCAAAAGCTATAAAAATATAAAATTTACAATTTAAAGTTAACAAAAGAGTCAAAGTTAAACAGTTCATAACATTTCGGCTGTAATTGTTGAAAACTCCTGGAGTGAACATGGCAATGCTCTAAGTCCAGTAAACATTGTTTGACAACACGTCTTTATTTACCTACTGTCACACAACGTGTGGGAGCTCTCTGATGGAAAACCAACAACATACAGCTGCATTTACAACTTCAAGGGCTTTTTATCTAGCTCAAATGTTTGACTGCCCTTCAGCATGTCGATGTAACTTGGCCATCTGCAGGGGATTCATGCATCATATTTGCCTGCTGAGCTGTTTACATTCTATTTCTTACTTTTAGACACTTTTACAGCAAAACAAGGGAAACGATTAAATAACTGTTATCTTAAGGTGGACCGTCTCATGAAACCTTTCTGTAAACTTTATTTAAAAGGTGTCTAATCCAGTGGGTAGTGGCCTGTGGATTCAAATAGACTGAAATGAAATCGTCTTGGTGTTAAATCCACAAACAAGCTCGTTAAATTGTTTTATTAGATGTACTCAGCCTTGTTTGAAGGCAGCCCACAGGCAGTTAATGATTGACACATTTGAACTTGAAAAGATCTAAAACACATGGTTAATGGATGAATATATAGCTTCAAATTTTTATGGTGTGCTGTAGTTGCTTCCCGGCAGGCTAACAGTAAATATTGATAGTAGGTTAACAATGTTCGGGCATTCTGCCAGAATCCTGAGCTGTTGCATCATTTTCTGTTTACGTATAACTCTGCTTTTTTATAAACATGCTTTAAAGCAATTTAGACTGAGCCTATGGCTCGGATTCTGGGTCAAAACTGGTGCATCAAATGTGGGATTATGATATAGAAATAACAGCTGTGATTAATCTGAACAGATTGGACCAGGGAATAGAAGACTTGGTCATCACTGTTCTCCTCTACAGATTCATAGAGACTAGAACTGCTCAGACATCTCTATATTCAACACAAGAGGACAGAAATAAATGGAGAATCACTTGGTCCAGGTAGATCCAGCTGCTAATGAAACATGAAATATCTGCATGGACGCCACCGTGGCAGCGGATCAGTGACCCACTGCTCCAGATGGAACTCTACCAGGACAACCCCTACTGGGAACATAGACTGTCTGAACATAGACTGTCTGAACAGAGACTGTCTGAACATAGACCGTCTGAACATAGACTGTCTTGGTTAAGACTCATTCTAGCGTCTTTATTGACCTAGCAACCCAGCCAATCCATAACTAAATAGCGTAGAGAAGCTAAGCAGGTGCAGTCCCTTCAGCATCCTCGGTAAGTGAACCTTTGTGACGGGCCTTTAGTCCCTTTAGACACAGATATGTTTTCAAGTTGGTCACAATGTCAGTTTTCATCCGTGTCAGTAAATAACCTCTCCAGGCCTTCTTCCCTTTGCCTGAAAAGGAAACCTGCTGTTTGAGCCGACTGAAGAGCCACTCCACTCAGACGTAAAGACAAACATGATCGTCCTTCAAGACCTGCGTAATCCCTTGTAGTCCTCAGGAGAACAATGTAGGCCTCAGTCACTGGAGGTAAGAGGTGGTCAGGTCAGTCTCAGAGGGGGCTGGGAACAAAGGCTGGAGGGAAGCGAGGAGCAGATCTAGAGGTGAAAAAGGCTTTTTAACAGAGCTGAACTGAATAGAATGAGTGGATCGAGCTGCGGGTCAGACCAGACAGGCCAGGCCAAGACGGCATGACTAGAACTGACTATAGCAAGAAATGTTCTCCTTCCTGCATTTTGATAAAACCTCTGAGCTACCATGGAGCTCCAGCGTCTCTATGGGACACCAGGAGCTAGCTAACAATACGTGACTGATAACGAGCCCCTGGACGACTTTGTTTAAAGACAGTCCATCAACTTACCTGATGTGGGGTTCCTCCTCTGGTTGGTAGAAAACAGACATCTGAGTAAAGCTTAGAGGCAGAGCCTGTGTAAGGAGCAGGTCCTAAATAACAACAACTACTGTAGGACTCTCAATCTGTAAACCAGGAAAACATCCCTGCTTAGTTGAATGTTATAGAAATACAGTAGCAGCCATTCTAAATTTCCCCACTTTTTGTGATCGGCCCTTGGCTGGTCCCTGGTTTGCCCTTTATGGGTCCTTGGCTGGTCCCTGGTTTGCCCTTTATGGGTCCTTGG
>NW_015151753.1:116591-122719 GCF_000732505.1 Cyprinodon variegatus
TGGCCCTTTGTGGGTCCTTGGCTGGTCCCTTTAAATACCCCCCCTTTCAGAGACATAGACAGGTATGGGGCATTGCAGGCTAACAAAGAAGCCAAACGACCCCCATTCCAAAGGGGGGGACCCGTTCATCCGTTTCTATTTGCATGTTTTCTAAACTAAAACCAGGCTTTGTTGGGCTGCTGGATAAAACCTGGAACTAAACGCTATTTCTGACATTTGGATTGAAAAATCTTCCTGGATGGAAGAGAAACGTCTTCAAACTTGGAAACAAAGTCCAGTTTTTTAACGTTTTTGAATGACTATCATCTGGATGACTGAGAATCTTCACCAGTGACAAGTTAATGACTTTAATATCTCTGATTATGGTTTGATAGCAAACTGACTTGAATTTATAAATAAATAAGTCTGTTTAGATTTAATCACTGCTGCACTTTAGGAAATGAGAAGGTCATGAAAGCTGTAGAAAACCAGATTTCGTTTTGTATACTCTGTTTATTCAAAATGACGATAAAAGTTGTCTAAATCTAAGTAAAGGAAGCAGTTCTTTCATGTTTAATGTTGGAAAACATCCGTCTGGAGAGTGAACATTGTGGGAGAGACTGAGGCAGTTAAACATTTATTTTAACTCACCTTAGGGTTTGGAGAAAGACTTGACATTTTAGGGGCCATCCTGGCTCACACTCCATCCTGGAAGGTGGCAGTTATGCGCCAATGAGTTGTTTGCAAACTGCCATTAAAATACACAAGAAGAAGAAGAACATCAAGGTACAGATGGAGAAGCCATCCAGAGATAAATGAACACACCTTCTGCTTCTAAAATCTTCAGCTACATGCAGTGGAGCCCAGCTCTATTTATCACTACAGGTTCCACTAGCCTTTGACATGGAGCTAATGGTGGTAAGGTCCTCTTTAACTGGTTTCAGAACCAATTCCATGAACTCCTTTAAAGATATCCAGTGTTACGTTGCTGTTCTGAACAACGTTTCAATATCTCTCATTCTACCATCACACCATGAAGTTTGGCACCTCAAACTTCTTCAAGTATCGAGTCAAAAATATGTAAATCAAGCTTTGGGCTTGTGGACAGCTTGTGCCTTGAACCAGACCCCATGCACTTAGTATTTGAGATGTTTAGGGTTGTTACTCGCAGATTTATTATCCAAAAGGGTTCAACAGAAGCAAAAATCCAAAAACCGAAATCACACAATCCAAAAATGCTGAAAACCAGAAATACTCACAATAAGAAGGGGGCAAAGAAATGACGACAAACCAGCAACAGTGACTGAGCAGGAGGCGCAAATATGGCAGAAACAAGGATAATGAGCTGATTGGGAGCAGGTGTGAACAGAGGAGGATAGAAGGGAGCTAGGGAAAGGAGACTGAGACAAGAGGGCAAACAAGAAATACAAAAAAAACTCAAATACATCTAGAAAACACCACAAAATAGAAATTAAACCAATAAAACTAGAAAACAAAGAAAAACAGATCAAATTTAAAGTGAAAACTCAAAACATTCAGTTCTCTGATTTAATTCAATGCATTAAGGTGCAGCACAATATAAAATCATCTGCGTACAGGACAGTTTTGGCACTTTTTGTAGCCCAAGCTAGATCATTAGTAAAGATTGAGAAAAGTAAAGGTCCTAAGGAGCTGCCCTGTGGAACTCCACACTCCAAACCTCGTCTACTGAGAGGCTACCATTCAGATAAACCTTTGGTGATGAGAGACAGATAGCTTTCTCTCCACTTTATTGCCGAAGAATTAAGACCATAAAATGTAAGTTTCTCAGCTAATAATGTAGGTTCACAATGTCAAAAGCAGCAATAAAGTCCAGGAACACAACACCTACCAACTGTCAGCTTGAGTGGAGGGTGTGAGGACCCAAATGCAAAGGTGGGGAGGCAGAGGTGAGTTTCTTGAAGATTTAATTGAATGATTACAAACAACTGAGGCAGGAATCCAAAAATCCAACATAAAAATGTAAAATGAAGCAGAACCATGGAGACATCAGAGAAAACGTGCACTAGAAGCCGTGGAAGGATGGGGAAAGACCAGGAAGCAGCGCAGGGAGAGTATTTATGACTGACTGAACAAAGGCGGGACTAACGAGCTGATTGGGAGCAGGTGTGAATGAGGCTTCTATGAAGGAGGTGGGGAAAAGGAGACCGACACAAAATGGGCAACAGAGGGCAACAAAGAAAAACCTAAGAACTCAAATATAATTAAAAAACACAACAAAATAGGAATTAAACCAATAAAACTAGAAAAGAAAGAAAAACATGGATCAAAGTGAAACTGAAAGCTAAAAAAAACTAGTCTGTATTTCAGGGGATGCCTGAAGGATCCACGATCTGGTAATGGCTGAAACAGTTAGAGGGACCTAATGACCGGTCCTGCAGTCCACCAGCTGTGGAAGATGACGGCTCCAACGAGGATGAAGCTTCAGAGAAGCTCTTTTTAAAGACCTTTCAGCATTTCTGCCTTTTCGCTCACTTCCTGCCTCAATAATTGCTTTTCCATTGCCTCTGTAAATCGCCTCGTTCTTCCTGCCACGTTGCTACGGTCCTTCACAGAGCTCAAGATGTTTTAGATTGAAGTTTTACTGAAATTCCTTTTTATTGGGATGGTTTTTAAAAATATATTGCATTAAAACTGATGTTCTGTATTATTTAGATTTTACTAATAAAATATTTATCAGTTGTAAACAAAGTAAATGAGGAACACACAACGGTCTCCAAAATCATTCTTAAAAATCTGACTGGAAAGATTCCAAAAGAGATATTAATTTGATCATTTTCTACTTTTTTATTTTTATGCTTGTTAAATAATGTCATATAGGTTTTAAATAAAAATGAAAAATAAAAGAGCACTAACAGCTTTTCTCCGTTATCAAAGAAGCTGACGTCCTTCAGATGATGCACATCAGTGGAGAGTGTGATCTCTTCCTCCATCATCATCATCATCATCATCATCATCATCATCATCATCATCATCATCATCATCAGAGCTAATGACTGCTAGAAACTCAAGCAGCTGATAAAGAAGGCCGCTCTGTTCTAGGAACTCCTCTAGAACCTCTGGAGATGAAGAAGATGATGGACAGCAGTGAGCATCATCTTCATCGGTGACATAATGAGTGGAAATGATAAAAACTCCAGAGAGACTTTGTGGAACAGGTTTCAGTTAGTTTACTGCTGGGCAACAGTGGTGTCAAAAGTTCACACATTTGTTACTTCAGTAGAAATATAGATCCTGCAGATTAAAAACACTCTGGTTGAGCAAATTGAGGGGAGAAAGTGGGAGTGTCCATATAACCTGTAAAACTCCCTGCATAATTATAATAAAGTTATTTATATGCATAAATCAAGCGGAACGCTATGGTGATAGCCATACTGCTCCACTGGTGAAAGTAAAACCTGTTGGGCTCCTTTTGGCATCAAGACAATTATTCTTATTGCCAGACAGGACGCTGTACAAAAATAAAAAAACACTCTGGTAAAAGTTGAAGTATCAACCTGACCTCTTTACTAAAGTAAAAGTGAAAAAGTATGTGCTCCAAAAACTACTTAAAGTATAAAAGTATAAAGTAACCTTTAATAAAAACAGCCAGATGCCGCTAGATGAACTGAAAGCTAAATTTTTGAACTATTTCTATAAATCCTGGCGGTGGCGATGGGCGAGTCTGGAAGAAAGATCCAGGTTGGACAGGTTGATGGATAAACTTGATCTTTACCTGGAACTGTTCTTAGATGCTTGACTGAGTGGAACCGTCTGCGGTTTCTCCTGCAGCCGATGCTGATGATGAGGTGCAGGTGTACCATCCCCTACCTGGCCACGTCATCCAATCACAGGAGGCATCCCCACATCCACTGCATTACAGGCTGCTGCACAAAATCCATCAACACCTGGATGGAGGAAAACCTGGAAAAGCTGCATTTATCTTCCCTCTGGGATTATAATCATTAATAAACTGTATTTAAAGCATTTAGAAAAGGCCCCGCCATGTTAGTTCATCACTAAGCTAACATCAGTGGACTTAATACGCTAATAAATCATCAATTTACCTTTTATAAAAGGTTAAGATAAAGTTCATTAATAAACTAACTGTTCATCATTAACAAATTACTTATTTACAGTTTATAAATGATAGTTCTGATGGTCTTAAAGTGTAACCAGTATTTTTATTGAAATATCTCTGATCCTCAGCAGATAATAATGTTTTAGCCACATGGTGAATAATAAAGACAAAAGATGCTTGAATTTATACATACTGAGACTTTGCATGCTTTATGATTGTGTTAATTAATGTTCTAATTAACTTGTGAATGATTCATTTTTCTTAAACCTTGGAGAACAATAAAAGATTCCCTAAAAGATTGAGAAAAAGTAAAGCCTAAAATGTAGCTGTTTAAAAAATGTTTCTTTTCCCACATAATGTAGAGGAAAGATCTGCGATTTTCTTTCTTCCTGTGGGATAAAGCTGACAGTCACATGACCTGGTGGCGAGCTAATGTAAACACATCTGGGGTTCGATGGTGTTTAGGATCCAGATGGTGGCAGGGAGGCTCTCAGCGTGGCTCACAGAGCTGATGGTGCCTGAAGGAGGCATGGAGGCGGCCACTGGATAACAGAGCTGAAGGTTTTATCAACCAGCTACATTGAACTTTAAGTTGACGTAAAGTTGCTGATCTATCGGGGCTTCATGGCGTCGCTCTGATTCATTGTTTCTCTCAGATCTTTGCGTGGACTTTGTCCAGGCAAGCTGCCTGAATCATTACAACTCCATATCTGACTGCAGACATATTGAAGCAGAGTAAATTGGATGTTACGGGGTTAACCTCTGCTGCCGTGACCTTTACTTGGTCCTCTGACCACAGGCTTTAAATCAACCACCGCACTCCATTCAAAGCATGGGCTGAAGGTCCTGAAGAAAGGCCAGCAGGCCATTCACCAGCCATGACCACGGGCCATGAGAAAGCACAGCACTAGCCAGGTCAGCTGGGCCACGGCCAGCGCTAAAGGCAGCAACACGGCCATTCACTGCATGAAGCTGCAGAAAAACACACAATGGATTCAAGGAGGAGGAAAAAGCAACGCCTCTTTAATCCAAACACCATGAGAAGAATGTCTCCACTCCATCATGGCTGATAGTTTACTGAGCAAGCAAACATTCAGGCCTCATTAGTGTTTCTTTGCTCCATTGTTCTCTGACTTCTGATGTGAGGTAGGAACAGTGGAATCACCAAAGTAAAGTTACCTTAAAAGGGAGCTTCAAACTAACAGCATTTATACATCAGAGCCGTCCGTAGGACTGAACTCACCCCGCTCCGCATTATTAGAAACCATCCATGCTCCCTGGAGCCATGCAAAGAATTTAACATCCGACCTACACTTCGATGTAGGACAGGTCCCATATCAGCTCAGTGATGAATGATGGATCATAGAAAACAGTCATGTAGACACCAGCATGAATCAACACAGACATGATGTGTCCAAACAGCTTCTAAAGCTTTGTTTGCTCTCAATTAATCCCTGTTAGTGTTTTCATTGGGGGGGTGGGGGGTATCTGAAGGCAAACTGTTGGAGAAACCCCAGAAGCTCCCGGAAGCTGATTCTTCCTCTGACCCCACAGCTGAGGTGACGGCAGTAATCTGCAGGCTTGATATTGACTTGAAGGTGATTGGTCTCCTGAAGCTAATTAAGCTCCGCTCACACACAGCACCCCCCCCCCCCCCCCGGTTCAATACAGAAGCTCAAACAGGCTTAGTTCTCAGATACAGAGAAACCAGCCTGCTAATCTGGGCAGATTAGAAATGCCTCCATTGTTCCAAACGTGTCAACAGTTCAATCCTCTGTGATACCTGGAGCTCAGAGAAGGTTCAGTTCGTCACCGTAGCGACAAACCTGCAGCCATCTTCTGCATCATAAACACACTCTGGATGGTATGATGCTCTGATCCTTCATGCAGTCATCATCCATCATCCATTCATCATCCAACCATCATCCATCCATCATCCAACCAACATCCATCCATCTTCCAACCGTCATCCATTCATCTTCCAACCATCATCCATTCATCTTCCAACCATCATCCATTCATCTTCCATTCATCATCCATTCATCATCCA
>NW_015151753.1:126137-127151 GCF_000732505.1 Cyprinodon variegatus
ATCATCCATTCATCTTCCAACCATCATCCATTCATCTTCCAACCATCATCCAACTATCATCCATTCATCATCCATTCATGTGTTATACTTCAGAGTTAAATAATATTTAGAGACGCTAACGTTGGTTAGCATCTGAGCTGAAACAGCTTTCACCTGTTTTAGCATCGATAATATTCAGTTTTTTAATTGGGACTAGTATCACAGCCTAGTATTAACTGTAGTAATTGCAGTATTCTGGCCGTAATAAAATCTAAATTTCGCACTCTCAGCACGCACACATACGCTAAGGCAGAACAACCAATGAGCAGCAGAGCTCAGGACAGGAAAGACCAGGCAGGAACTCAGACGGAGCAGCAGCAGCTACCAGGGAGCGGAGCCGTGAGACAAAAAAGCGACGGGTCCCCATCGCCGCCATGCAAACCCTGAGCGAAGCTATTGAAGTCCAGGAAACACGTCAAACCATCCAAGAAAGTCTCCAGTGAACGACTTCTGCTCCTTTTGTCTCACAGCTCCGCTCCCTGGTGGCTGCTGCTGCTTCGTCTGATTTCCTGCCTGGTCTTTCCTGTCCTTTTAACTTGGCAGCGCCATGAGCTGTGCTGATTGCCTTAGGTTGCGCCTTCTCTCTTCCTGATTGGCTGTTTTTTAGGAAATATGCATGTCTGTGTGTGTGCGTGATTGGAGCACAAAAATTAGATTTTATTCCCGCTAGAATACCGCAGTTACTACAATGAATGTTAGGCTAAATAACTGAACATTATCTTTACTAAAACAGGTGAAAGCTGCTGATTGCAGTAAAGAAGCAGGCGAGTGTTTGGATCTATGGAACCAATGTTAGAATCTCTAAATAATATTTAATTCTGAAGTATAACACATTTTATCAACAAAAACCTTTTTTTCGTTAATAAAACTAAATATTCTGTGTCAGACAGTACATGTAAACTCAATAAATCTATTTGTAATCCCTTCAATGTATTATTTTGCTCTAATTTATGATACAGAGAATATCAGCATATC
>NW_015151753.1:129855-131570 GCF_000732505.1 Cyprinodon variegatus
GAAAGTGACCTGAGATGACATGATGTGAATTGGAGCTATAGAAATAAACTGAATAGAATAAAAATAAAGTTGCTTTGTCTCGTTAGAGGCAGTTTTCCTCCCCACTGTTGCTACGTACATGCTGGGTGAGTGATTCCTGCCGAGTGAATATCTCATTTCTCTACCTGCTCATCCTGTAAAGTCAGTGACTGGATGAATCAGCTGCTTTTCCTTTGATATAAACCTTTAATCTGACTGGATGATCTGGTTGATGTAGGTCTAGAAAGCTAACGTGTGACTTGGAGCTTCAGAAATAAACTGGATTGAAATCAAACATGTGATGTTGCTTCGCTGCTCTTTGTGATTTTAGGATTCCTTCAGTGTGAGGCGTCTCCTGATGATGTCCATCAGCTCAGGCTGCAGGAGCTGCAGCTCTACTTTCCTTTTCATCCGTTTGATACGAGAAAAATGCTTTTTTATCAGAGATATTTCTTTTTAACGTAGAAGAGCAAAAGGATGTCTGGGTGTGCATAAAGAGGGAGTGAACATGTTGTTAGCGGGAAGTACAAGCGTGATAAATTTCCATTTGCCTTTTGTCAGTGAATACGTCTGGGCCCATATGCTGGACTACAAAGTACATGAAAGCAGCGTTTAAAAAGCCAGGCCTACCACATTAAAGCCTATAACAATCTATGTTCATGGTAAGTTATCAGTCTCAATTAATCACCTCCCACAATAGGATTTCTGATGTGTTCAAGCTGCATGAAAGCTGCAGGTCAAGCCGAGGGCAGACTGACTCCAGAGTCCCCATCCTCCGTCCCTTTCACTTTATCGCATCTCTTTGTTGCCGCCGCCTGAAACGCCTTTGCATCTTTCTTTACCATCAACTCTCTGAGAGGAAGAGCGGCCTTCCAGCGCGGCGCCGTCTCTGGGTACGGCACAGACTAAGATCAGGGCTGGATGTGAAAGTTCTGCCTGTCTGTGTGACGGACAGAGTGACGGACGGACTGAGCCTTTCTGCCTGATTACAGCCCCTCCCTGTCCATTCTGTGGGGACTCTGTTAGCCTATGAATTGCATTGTTTGGAGGGCTCTCTCCCCATTCCTGCACTGCTGAATGGGTTTAACCACTGGTTTAGATTCAGTTACACGGTTTTGGTTCAAAGTGTCTCCCTCCCACTGCTTTGGACTCCATGGTTCCCTTGGCTGACCTGTTTAGTAGCCGCAGTGGAAATGTCATGTCGCCCCTCCCATGGGCTGGACCCAACATTCACTTTGATAGAAAACAAAAAAAGTCACTTTGTGCTGGATGGAGGCGCTGCCTCTCTTTTAGCCGCGATGAAAGGCCTCTTTATGGAAGGCCAGAGCGAGGTAATGTAGAAAGTTTGCTGGCTCAGTTTATGCAACACTTCAGAAATAAAAAAGTCACATGATGAAAGCGCTGAACTTGTTATTATACCAAGAGGACAGGTGGGAAAACCACAAAGATTCTGCACTGAAAACATTGATGCCACTTCATTATATCAGCTAATTTTATGTAAAATATTTTAGATTTCTTTGTTTGATTTTCACTATTTGCTCTTTTTTCTTTGAATTACTGCATAGTTTCTAGTTAGTTCCTCAGTTCATCCTGATCAACTCTATGATTCAGTTCAGTTGATGCAAAATTCCTCAATTCACTACAAATATGATAATAAAGAACCTTTAAAGGGGGAACAAAGTTTTTTTTTTCCATTG
>NW_015151753.1:133334-137437 GCF_000732505.1 Cyprinodon variegatus
ATCATTCTGCTTCATTCTGTCTCTATTCTCCCACTCTGCAGAATCTAGTAGTTCAATCTCTAACGGAGAGAAATATCAGCTGTGCTGCTGCCATCAGCACCTTTGTTTCTAGATGTTGGAGCTTTGCTTGTTTTTCAGTGTTTAATCCTGTTTCTCTCCTGTAGCTCTAGGCTCTAACTGGGTCTTCTCTTTTTCATTCTCTGACATGATAACTTTTTCAGAGTTTGTCTGATTAACTGTTTCTTTCTCAGATAGAGCCACCTGAGTATCTAGTTTATTATATTCTATTCTGTTTTGTTATTTGCTTTTCTATTCTGTTCTAATCTACTCACAGGATGAAGTGAGGCTTCCACCTCTCGGTTCTGATGGGTCCAACAGCAGACTTAGACCCGGATGGGTTTGGTTCTGGTGCAGTTCTGTCCAGTCCTATCTAGATGTTATTTTTCTTATATTTCAGTCTGAGTCTAGAAGCTGATCTTCTGCATGTGGTCTTTTGTTTTTGATTGATTTGACGCCCACATAATGCTAACTTTCTCCATCCCATCGCCTGACTGAAATGGCCTTTTTGTGCCACTTGACTTTCTCTCTCACACAGCTGCATTTGTCTTGCAAATCCATCCCCGCTGCGCTGCGTTCAGGCGAGGAAAAGGGAGCAGTTGGATATCAGTGAAGTTCAAGCCAGGGAACAAGCGGAGAGGCTGCTCCAGAGCGCAGGCCTTTGTCGATATCAGAACGGAGAGCTGGTGAAAAATGATGCATGCTTTTACACCTCTGAATCCTGGCAACTGACAGCGCAGGCGATGGGGGTGGAGGCTGTGGGGTGCAGGGGCGAACAAAAGCCCCCCCGGTCTGAACGGGTTGAGTGTCCGCTTGCGCGCGACGGGAATCAGCCGCGCAGAATGCGGGAGATGGATGGCGAAGCACACGTCCAAACGGCCGTGACTCCATTTGCATATTAGCAATTTATCACTTTTTTGTTGAGTTATTCAGAGATTTATAGAGTCAGACACAGAAATTCAATCATCTGTCAAAATGAGGGAGATTTTCCTCCGAACATTCAGATCCTCCCTCCTGCTCTCTGAAATCAGCCCAGTCTGCTGCACTTTTCAAAGGCTGAAAGGCCGGAATATTTTATGATGGTGCAGCGAAGGCTGCGCACAATGCCGCCATGAGCGGGACGCTTTCAGGCCGACAGACTGAGTCCTTCTGCCTGGGGGAGTCAGAGCGGAGCCCCGGCCTCCGGCGCAGAGGTCAGCCCGGCGTGTTCGGTCCACCAGGAGGGTTTCCAGGGGCCAACTGGCCCCATCCACCCCACACACGGACCCCTTTCAGCGGGGCGTGAAAGGCAACCAAAGTAGCCTCAAACACCCCCCCCCCCCCCCCTTTACAGAAAACAGCTGGAAGCTAATTTATTGGTTTCCTCCCATGAAGCAGAGGAGCAGTCAGACCTGCTCACATCTCATCGTGACGCAGCAAACCTCCACCAGATCGAGGGAAGCGAGGCGCGTGCTGCTCTCTGGCTTTTACGCATGGATACAGTTTTGGATCCTCCAGCAGGAGGACGAGGAAAACTGATGTTTGAGTCCCAGCAGCGGCCCTCTGTGCAGCAGGAAGGTCCCTCTGCCCTGAGCTCACAACCCGCTTGTCTCCTCTGTTAGGTGCCCCCCCACCCCAGCCCACCGAGGGGAGGGGCCGTCTGTGCGCCCCGGTGCCACATGTTGCCTTCGGTGCATTAAGCTGGATTATTCAACAAGTTCAATTTCCCATAAAGAAGGAAAGTTAGGATCTCAAGGGCCCTGCGGAGACAAAGGAGCAGCGCCTTAGCACCATATGCTTAATGGCTACAGCCGCTCAGTCTTTATTAAAGGCTAAAAGTGGTCCTTTAAAAGTTGGAAAGGCTCCTTTATTTGAGTTAGATGGAGCACTTTGCGCACAAAACCAGGAGCGCGCATTGCCAATGCCTCGCCCCCTTCCCCTTCCCTTTCAGCGTGAAGCGGCCACCGTCACTGGCCGTTTCACTTCAACATAAGCTTTTCATCTCCGCGCTTTGTTCCCCCTGAAAGTAATGCTGCGAATCAAAGACATGACAATATTTTCCATCAACTTGGAGACCCTGGACAAGGGCCCTCGAGCTTTGGCAAAAATCAGTGCTGGTTATTCATCCTGTCACTCTGCACCTGTGGTCCCGCATTCAAATGACACAAACCTGTCCCTATTAACATTAATTATTCCCAAACAACACAAAGGCTGAAACAGAGCAGGTTGAAGTCTGTTTATGGCTCCTAAATGTTTTATTCCTCTGAAGATGTGCCCGGCGCTTTTCTCTCCTCCTCACCCAGGACCGAGGGCCCGTCTCCCTTTCAGTCTTGAGTAGCCCTACAGCTCGGATTGTACAATCGCAGCATCTGCTTAATCTGCGGGATGAAAATATGACAAAAACAGAGCTAATAAAGGATTTGTTACATGCTGGTAATGAGCGATCAGCGCGGGACACAATGGCGCGCGATGCTGAGAGCCATATGTTTCTAGAGGCACCGGGGATGGTTTACACTCTTGTGAAGAAAGCACCAGGTGATGACAAGAAAATCGCCAAATCCGCCTCCTTTCTGTCCTGACAAAAATAGAAGCCATAAATTAAAGTGGCTTATCGCGGCGCGGCTCAAAGAGCTCGCTGTTAATTGGCTGCGGGGCACAAAGCGAACGCAGGGACCCGCTTGGCTCGGCTGGGCCGCGGAGCGCCGCGCAGCTTTCAGCCCACTGTAAACACAAACCACAATGTGTTTTGTTATTGCAAAACGCCATGCTTTACAGCGGCCATATTGTCTGCTGGACAATGGCTAATGGAAGGTTAAAGACGCGGAACACGGCGCCAAATCCATCTCCAGACACTGGAAGGGCCGCGGCTTCTTCCAGGCAGCTGCTGTCCACCGGCCAGGTGCAGCCAGAGGAGGGATGGCCGAGGAGGAGGACAACTCTGCTCCTCTCAATGAGGAGGACAACTCTGCTCCTCTCAATGAGGAGGACAACTCTGCTCCTCTCAAGGAGGAGGACAACTCTGCTCCTCTCAAGGAGGAGGACAACTCTGCTCCTCTCAAGGAGGAGGACAACTCTGCTCCTCTCAAGGAGGACAACTCTGCTCCTCATCCAGGTCACTGTCATTCTAAAAAAGTTAAAATCAATCCGCTGGACTTTGCTTCCAAGTTTGAAGACGTTTCTCTTCCATCCAGGAAACTTTTTCTATTCAAACCTCAGAAATAGCGTTGAGTTCCAGGTTTAATCCTGTTGGACTATTTTATAAAACCTATTTCTGACATTTTGAATAGAAAAATCTTCCTGGAAGAGAAACGTCTTCAAACTTGGAAGCAAAGTCCAGCGGATTGATTTTAACCCTGTAATGCCAAATGTATCATATCTGATACATACGGTTTCTGAAATGTTTTGCGTCTGACACCTTTTGCATAATTTAATGGTAAAAACTTTGCTCAAAATCCTATTAAACACAATCAGATATACCTGATAACAGAGGGCAGAAAATAACCTTGACTTATTGCATATAATAAATTATTAATATCAAAAATGTATTTCTGTTTTTTCTTTTTACATATTTTGTTAGGAGGCCAAATAAGGACTTCAAACACAAAAAAGTTATTTTCTGTTTTGTTTTATTCTTGGATCGGGCTTTAAAGGGTTAAACTTTTTTTTTTTAATCTTCTCCTTATATTGAATAACTGCTCCTGCGGAGGAGTGAGGAGATCTCTGAGGTTCCCCAAAGAACATGGAGAACAGAGAGGAGTGCTGATGACTCCTGCTGATGGAGCAGGTCAGGTTCATCTCCAGCATCCAGAGGAGAAAACAGGAGGAGAAGCTCCAAGGAGAATTACAGAGAAGAAAAATCATCCAAAGAACCGATAAAATTCAATATTCAGTTTATTTCACTGAATGTCACTTTATAGATCCACATAAACCAGATCATCCAGTCAGATTGATCCAAAGTTTTCTATCTAAGGAGAACCAGCTGATTGCATCGACTCATTGACTCTTCAGCAATCCCTCACACTAAGCATGCTTGTAGCGACAGTGGAGAGGAAAAACTCCCTTTGAAC
>NW_015151753.1:138032-141369 GCF_000732505.1 Cyprinodon variegatus
TGTTTCAGATTCTCTCTTCCACTTGACTGCAGCAGAACCAAAGGATGGAGGAGAGGAAAGGTGCGACAGACTGCAACAAAGCCCCCTCTGTTTGGGTCAGAAAGGAGACAACAGAGGAGGAGCACCCAGAGGAGGAGCACCCAGAGGAGGAGCACCCAGAGGAGGAGCACCCAGAGGAGGAGCACCCAGAGGAGGAGCACCCAGAGGAGGAGAACCAGAAAGGAGACTGGATAACATTTGACTTTCTAATGGTTCTAATGGGATTACATGCTGCAGGCTGCAGACAGAGACATCAGCAGAGCTGTCAGCAGCTTCACTCAGCTGGGCCTTCAGCGGCTCTGCTGCGTCGCTGCTGCGTCGCTGCTGCGTCGCTGCTGCGTCGCTGCTGCGTCGCTGCTGCGTCGCTGCTGCGGCTCTGCTCCTGTTTCTGATGCTGCAGTGCGTGGATGCAGCGGGGGCGGCCCTGGGCAGGAGGGCACCGCTACCACGGGAAAAAGTGTCTGAGCAGCACCTGGCAGCGCACCGCCCCCCCACGCTGCTGCTGTAAACACCTTCAGCTGTTGGGGGGGGGGGGGGGGGTCATTTGCATACTTGTGTTTGTCTGTCTGCAGCTTCCTGTCCCCCCAGAGCTGCTCTTCATTGTTTCAGCGGGACAGAGAGAAACCAGATCAGCTCATTTCACCCAGTTTATCACAAACATGGAAAACTTTTTAAAAATAAAGACATAAAGCAGAAAAAGCCTCTTAAAGCATTTTATTGAGATCAGATTCAAACAGACTGGATCCCAGCAGAGGATGTCCCAGTTTCCCAGTTTCATTAGGAAGTGCTTTAATCTGCAGAGAAGCAACCTTCCTTCCTTCCTTCCTTCCTTCCTTCCTTCCTTCCTTCCTTCCTTCCTTCCTCTGCATTTAAATTAAATATATTATCATCTGTACAAAAATAGAATAAATAGCAGAAAAACAGCTTCAGTTATCAACATGATAAAGGTCCATCTCGGTTCCACATTAACATAATGGCTTGATGGTTCCGGTTCTGGAGAACCGGTTCTGTTCAGGCCAGCAGGCCGAAGGGAGGCTCGTTCTCTATGTCCCTCAGGGCCGTCTGCTGCTGCTTCCGGGGGTCCTCGGGGGTCCACACCTTGGCGGTTCGGATGATGTTCTGCTCCCGGAGCTGCTTCTCATCCGACCAGGACAGCGAGTGTCCGGCCAGGGGGGGCAGGCCGTAGTCCGGGTCGCTGGGGGAGGGAGACCCTGGGGAGGAAAGACAGAAAGCATCAGCCTCCTGTTGCTCCGGGCGGAGCTGGAACCCAGCAGAACCTCTCCTCACACTTACTGGTTCCTCTGTGGCAGATGATGACCTTCTTGGGCGGCGCGTGCGTCTCGCTGCTGGAGTTCCTGATTGGCAGGTCGGACTGCACGAGCTCCGCCAGGAAGTTGATGTAGCCGATGGCCAGGCGCAGCGTGTCCACCTTGGACAGCCTCTTCTCGTAGGGCAGGGTGGGGATGTGGGAGCGCAGCCCCTCGAAGGCGTCGTTGATGGACTGCATCCTCCGGCGCTCGCGCACGTTGGCGGCCTGACGCAGCTGCTGCAGCTCCACCTCAGAGCGCAGCCGCCGGCGGCGCTTCAGCAGCGGCCCGCCGCTGCGCGGGGACAGGCTGCAGGACAAGGTGGGGGACGAGGAGGAGAAGGACAGGCTGCCCACGTCATAGTCCCCGTGGGGGGGCGCCACCTGTCTGTAATAGTCCTGCAGGTGGGAGCTCAGGAAGTCCACGTCTTCGTCCAGGAAGTCCTCGGCGTCCAGCGGACCGTCCCTGGAGGACTGGTCCGTGAAAAAGTCCTCGTCCTCGAAATAAGGCGGAGAGGACAGCGAGTCGAGCGCAGAGAAAGGATCCAGAACCGAGTCCATCTTTGCTCCCCTGGGGATCCGGGCCGGAACCGGTCCGCTCACAGTTTACCTCCAGCATCTCCCACGCGAGGATTCTTTATAGCAACATCCACAGTCGCGTGCCGCTTGCTGAGAGGGCCAGCCAATCACCGCTCGGTCCGCGAGGCGCACCTAGAGCTCCTTCCCTGAAGCCACGCCCCCCGCCCCCCCGCAGCGCTGCAGACTGTAACAGGATGGTCCTTTAGTTTAGATTCATGTTTCTGTAGAAACTTTATTAATTAATTCATTAATCATAAATTAATCAACACTTTGTTCTTTATTAGTAAATGATTTATTATACAGAATAACAATTTAAAGTGAACAATGACCAGAAGTTTCAACAAAAATAATGATAATAAATAAAAAATACAATAAAATAAAATAAAATAGTAATTAAGTGAAACTATTAATCCAACAGAATTACAAACTTTGAATTTATAGAATAAAGATAAAGTTTATGCAGCCTTTCTGTTACTGAAGGAGGAAAATGTACAAAAATAAATTGTTGCTTCCTTTAAAAAAAGAGGATTTAATTAAAAATAATTTTACATTTGAGGATAAAAAACTAACAGATAAAATAAGAAGAAATGTTCAGAAAGTTCTTTTTTTATATGTTGTGATTCCAAACAAAAAATTCTTTAAAATTAAGTTCAAATTAATCAACAACGTGACGTCAGCAGCATCTCAAACAGTTTAATAAACTCTAAAGGATTAAATTCCAGCAGCTTTATCATCATTTTTAATAATCACTAAAACACAAAGGACGATTCTCCACTAGATTTAATGGTTACTTTTATAAAATCTGGAGACTTTGATTGATTCCTGCTATAAAAATAAAACATTAATACATTTTTATGTTCAACTAAACATTCAATGAATCAGATTAATATTTAATGATGTTTAATCAACCAACTTATTAACCCTTTATAGGCCGTTCAAGCCAATCGGCATCCAGGAAACTTATTACCTTTAGAACCTTCAGAAAATCTGGAAGTTTTAATGGTTAAAATTTAATATCAATATAATAACCAGAAACACGAACCTGCCCGAATATATTAAGAAAAATAAAAAAAGTTATTTTATAAGAAATTCATTAAAAACACTGAGAGCGAAAGAAAAACATTTATTGGTCCAACTTAACCTTAGAGGCATTAATGCTGATACTGGAACTGACATTTTTTTAAATTTTAAACCTAAATATAATTGTTAACTTGGCTTATTCACTTTTTAACTTTTCAATTAACTTTTTAACTTTTTTCCAACTTAATTTCCAGCAGATAATCTATCATTCAAGGTTCATCTTTTGGTCAGAAGCCTAAATCAGACGTTCAGCCATGTAGCAGGATCTTTACTGAATGGATGGACATAGATATTCTGTTTCTAGATCTCACTGAGGGACGGGGGGGGGGGGGG
>NW_015151753.1:143279-144699 GCF_000732505.1 Cyprinodon variegatus
GGGGCTGACAGATGCCAGAAAAGGAAATCCAAAAAGTGAACTAGCGCACACACACATGTGTGGGATTAGAAATGAATCCTTCCTCAGCGGTAATCCATGTAATCTGCGGGGGATTATCCATCTGGATGACTGCAGCAAATTAAAGGGATTTACTCTGCGGTGAATTTACATCTCAGCTCCCAGAGACGCCTGGTTGGTGACCTGAAGGCTGCAACGTTTCATTCATCAGGTGCTCAAAGTCATGGAGCAGAAATCTGAGCCTAAAAATCAGCATCTTCACTCACTGATCTAATCTAGATTAGCTCTATGGGAGACGCAGGAAACAGGAAATGCATCAGTAGCACATTAACTTTTATTCATCCCAAACCTCCTTTAATATTCAGAATTGTCTTAATTATTTTATTTTTGCTTGTTTGGAAAATGTTATTATCCTGTTTGACTTCTGAAGGTTTTTTTTTATCTCTTTATAAACTGATTAAATCATTGTTTAATCCTTAGTGATGGCATCAGAGGAAAACAGGGAAATTAAACCGATGCTAACAGCAGAATGGTATGAACAGGTCCTAAAAATCTGCTTCTTGTTCTTTTCAATTCTATTCAGTTTATTTCTATAGCTCCAATTCACATCATGTCATCTCAGGTCACTTTATAGAGACGATTCAACCAGATCATCCAGTCAGATTGACTCAAAGTTTTCTAAGGAAAACCAGCTGATTGCATCGACTCATTGACTCTTCAGCAATCCCTCATTCTATTCAGAGGAGGAAGAACTGCAGCAGGAGAGGAAGAAAATACCGAGGAAAGCTCAGAAAAAATTACATTTTAATTTTAGAGACTTTTTATTGCTTTTGGCAGAACGTTCCTGATGGTTAGAGCCGCAGAGGATTCATACTCAGATAGATCTATATAATCCAGATTAAGCTAACCGTTTACATAGATTACAGCAGGTCTGGAAAATTAGTAATGATTTTATGAGATTCTTTATAAATAAGATTGATCTTATTAAAAATAAGATAATTAGCATTCCTCTATCTGCGATTGGTTTATCTCTGGAGGGGGGGGGCAGCATCTGAGGTAGTCATGGAAACTGAACCGGGTTTAGACTGCTTTGATCCAGTTGAACTTTCTGAATTAGCTAAACTATTGTTTTCATCTAAGCCTTCAACTTGGATGTTAGATCCAGTTCCAACCAGCTTATTTAAGGAGGTATTCCCTTTAACCAGGTTATTTAAGGAGGTATTCCCTTTAACCAGCTTATTTAAGGAGGTATTCCCTTTAACCAGGTTATTTAAGGAGGTATTCCCTTTAACCAGGTTATTTAAGGAAGTATTCCCTTTAACCAGGTTATTTAAGGAGGTATTCCCTTTAACCAGGTTATTTAAGGAAGTATTCCCTTTAACCAGGTTATTTAAGGAGGTAT
>NW_015151753.1:147556-149691 GCF_000732505.1 Cyprinodon variegatus
CCAAGGACCAGCCAAGGACCAACCCAGGACCAACCAAGGACCTTCCAAGGAAAGTGGGGAAAGTTTTATTGGCTGCTTCTCTTCATTGATAAAATTCGCTTTAGTTTTTATTTGTTTGTGTTTTGATTGATGTTTTTTATCCTTTATTGGAAGATTGAAGGATTTTTATGTCATAATGACTGAAATCACTTTTCATTCACATTTTTTCACTCTTACCAAACAGCATCTTAGGAGGAGACCTATAAAGATCCGTTTTATTTCTGCTTCTTTCTGACTGACAGCATCAGAGACATTTCTTCCTCCTGCAGACGAACCGACGATCGTTACGTTTTTATTGCTTATTATGGGATTTTATTCCACCTTCTGTAACCTGAACCAGAAAAGCTCCATTTGACTCATCAGTAAAGTTCTATTGGAGTTTATGAAAGAGTCTGTAGCAGGAATCTGGTTGGCCCAGCCGGGGGTCGTGGGGGGGGGGGGGTGTCCCTATATTCTGCAGTCTAAAAACAAACAATGCTGCTAATGAGAGCTGCCTCCCCCGTTTCCCGCCCCCGTCACCACGGTGATGATGAGAATCCCTGCAGAAGTCTGGGTTCTAATCTGTTCTTCGGGACGGGAAGCGGAGCTCCTCCTCCTCCGTTTCTGCCTCTAATTGATTTGGGCGTTAATCCGCCGCTTCCAGGCTAATGGCTAATATCTGAAAGCGCTGAAAAGTTCAAGCCTTTGCCTCAGGGCAGTTGTTGCTTAAAGAGATAATTGATTCAGATTAAGGCAGACTGTTAAAAAAAACAACTTTATATTTTCTTACACAAAGCATTTGACTCATTTCTACCAGTGAAATGTTAACGATACGATTCTGTGGCTTAAC
The DNA here is from genome assembly GCF_000732505.1 of Cyprinodon variegatus. Classification (NCBI taxonomy): domain Eukaryota; kingdom Metazoa; phylum Chordata; class Actinopteri; order Cyprinodontiformes; family Cyprinodontidae; genus Cyprinodon; species Cyprinodon variegatus. The sequence goes on from NW_015151753.1 coordinate 148,425, forward strand.
GTCGATTAAAAAAAGATCTAAATGATCGGAACATGTGAAAAGTGCTAATAATAATAATAATACCTGAGGTGTCCCACAAGGTTTAGCATCAGGACCTAAAATATTCACATTTAATGACATTGATTGTAAAATATGTAACATTTCTTATGTTTGCAGAGAACTGGCATTTATTTTGTTAGCAGTAAAACATTAAACATTTAATAACGATCTTGGACAGCAGCGTCCTCTCTGCCACTGAGTCCAGAGTCCAGCCTAGGACAGAAACGGACAGTTTGTCCTGCTCTGCGCTGCCAGGGGCCCAGCAGACCACAGCGTAGAGGAGGACTGATGCCGCCACAGAGTCACAGAAGGTTTGAACCAGGAGCCGCTCACTGCAGAGGAGCTCAGCCTCCTCAGAAGGTGGAGGGAGGCGGCAGAGGAGGTCAGCCTCCTCAGGAGGTGGAGGGAGGCGACTCTGGCCCTTCTTAGGCAGCACTGGAAAAACAATCTGGAAATAAGGAAAAATGTCTTAAATTAAGTTTATTTACCATTAATATGAGTAGATAAATGAGAGAGTTTGCCAATGGAATGAGTATTTTTACAATTAAAATATGATAATTAAATAATATGCACTTGAAATAAGACAATGTAATTGTTGTTTTCTTATTTTAAGTGTAAATTATTTTCTTCCATTGGCAAAATGTCTCTTTTAGCTCCTTAATCCAAGAACAAAAACACTTAGATCCTGATTTTTTACCAATGAAGGCGTCGCTGTTATTATTGAGGTGAACATCCAGGGATTTAAAACTCTCCTCAGGTTCTATGTCCTGCCCCCGGATCTTCATGGGGGGGTGAGGTGGGGGTCTTCTCCTGAAGTCCATCACCATCTCCTCGGTCTTACTGGTGTTCAGATGCAGGTGGTTCTTCTCACACCAGTCCACTAAGCCCATGATAAATATATTCAAGAACATATTTAGTTTTTACTACTTTTTGGTTCCCAGTTCCTTTATCATGATGATGTTTAAGTTCTTAAATCCGTCTTCAATCAAAGACACGTCATGGTTTCCTGACAGCTGATTGGCTGATGGTCCACCATGAAAGCTAGCCGCCCCGTAGCGGGTTAGCCGATCAGAGTACGTTACCATGGAGCCAAGTCAGGCTTAAACCTGAAGTTATCTGGTGATCCCAGTGATCCTGCTCCATGGTTCAGGGACTCCTGTTGATCTCCGCTTTAGAAAGCTGTGGTTCCTCTAATGTTCAGGAAGGATTCGCCCAGACTGGGTTCCTG
>NW_015151753.1:151887-153524 GCF_000732505.1 Cyprinodon variegatus
TACGCTCTGCTAATGGTTAGGTTGGGTTTTGTTATGCCCTGCTAATGGTTAGGTTGGGATTAGTTACGCTCTGCTAATGGTTAGGTTGGGTTTTGTTATGCCCTGCTAATGGTTAGGTTGGGATTAGTTACGCTCTGCTAATGGTTAGGTTGGGTTTTGTTATGCCCTGCTAATGCCCTGCTGCTTAGCCTCAGAAAGTGGAGGCGGGTCTTGTACAGGGCATCAGTGTTAATCTAGTCCTAACTAAATATAATAAACTGGAGTCCAGTCCAGTTTATTATTGACTTAAACAAGATAATTTACAGTAGCAGCCATTCAAAGCGAGGACCAACCAAGCAACAACTAAGGAAAATGGGGAAATTCTGCTACTGTACATTTTAAATAAGAAAAAACAACATTGTCTGAGTTCAAGTGCATATTATCTAATTATCTGATTTTAAGACTAAAAATAGTAATTCCATTACTGCAATACTAACGTTTAATACAAATCTATATTATACCAGTCAGTTTAAATCAATACAATCCTAATATTCCAGATTTATTCACTGTTTAGTTTCTGAAAATAAAGGGAAATTCAAACTTTTAGAGAGCAATAAGAAATACTGTAGAACATCAGAGGATATTGCACTAGATCCGGTTTTTCAGAATTTTAGGATCGTATCCAAAAAATACTTTGATTACCAAATGTGAACAATTATTGATATTTATCTACTACAAGCTAAAAGACTTTATTCTGGAAAAAACGACAGGAGCAGGAATCAAACAATGGATCAGGAAATGCTGAAGACTTTACCTCTGGAATGAAAATTATATCTCCATAAAGGGAAAAGCTAATTATTTGAAAACATCTGGAGACTCTTCTGGAACAAAGAAAAGATTAATGTCTGACCAAGAGGTTAAAAAAGATCCTCAGCAAAGGATCGTTATCTTCTGTATCCTCAGAGGAATCTGTGCAGATGTTCCTGTTATATGAAAGATCCACCTGTAAATACAATAAATATAATAAATACTAATTACATTAGCAAATCTTCTTATTTACCTGCTCAAATTAAGGGTAAATACAATAATTTTAAGAAATGTTGATTTATTTCCAGATTGTTTTGGGGAAGAAGTAAGAACTATTGACAATAGATTTGATGCAGTTGTTGGAAAATGTTCTGAAGAAATGAAAATAAGAAATTCTCATTTTGCAGATGAACAAAAAAAGACTAGAAGCTCATTAAATAACTGATCTTTATCCATTTATTATCTGTTTCTGCTGGGTTGGGCGGGAATCACACTGACAGTAAAACGATTCGTCTGAAGTGACCTGAGCTTTTCTTTGCTGCTGTTTTTATGTTTATATCTAAACTAAATATGATTTATTCCTCTTTTAATGGGAGTAAAGCACGAGGCGACTCCAACATCAGACAGGAAGACGGGAAGAGGGGCAGGGGGCCCCCCTGAATGGAGACATAGAACAGCCCCATTCTCCAGACATAGAAATGTTAATAGAATAGACATCCATTATCTGTTCTAGGTTGTGTCCCTCTCTTCTTGTCCCTTTTCTTCTTGTTTTCCTCTCTATGTTTTGTACTCAGCTGACTTTTCATGCTGTCTCTAAAGGAATGAAAGATTTTTTCCAAGCACTAAGCTCA
>NW_015151753.1:153996-155502 GCF_000732505.1 Cyprinodon variegatus
ATCAGCGTTCTGATGGAATTTAAGCAAAAGGATTTTTATCAAAAACATAATTAATGTGCAGAAATAAGGAATAGTTGCATTAACCATACATGTTTTATGGGGCCCCCAGGAACTTGGGGCCCTAGGCACCTGCCTAGTATCACCTAATGGTAAATCCCCCCTGGTTCAAAGTCTGCAGTTTTTCACGTCTTTGGGTGAATTCTAGGTGAGATTCTTCTATAAAGCTCCTGCTGGAGGGAAGCCTGGACATCCTCAGGTTTTGTAGAGCCTCCCTGACTCGGACTCACTCAGGGACTCAGACTCACTCAGAGACTCGGGCTGCTCATATACACTGGATTTAAACCACTTTTAGCTGATTTTGTACTTTTGTAGGTTCTTTCTCAGGTTGCTTGACTTTTCTTTTATCTTCACTTCATAAAAATGTCAGAAATACTTCTAAACTTCTCAGGATCATGTTTTGTTTTACATAAAATTATCAATCAGAGTTAGCTGGACTCTGTCCTGCTGGACTCTGTCCTGCTGGACTCTGTCCTGCTGGAATCAGCAGCTTTAATCCGTGAGAACATTTAAACTTCTCCTTCTTTACCTTCAGTATTCGGGATTAATTCACCATCATTTCCGTTTCAGTGGAATTTAGAAAGCAGTTATTCTGTTAATCCAGATTTTCTTCACTAATCAACGACAAGGGGGAAAAAAGAGTCAAAGCTTTGAGACAGTCAGTCTCATGGCGATGCTGCCACCTTGTGGTCACACCTGAAAACAACACTCCAGAATAAACGTTGGATGGAACATGAAGGTTGTTAAAAGATGAGATAATCCAGGAATATTTGACATTTACACAGTGGAGTTTGAAGGTTAATTAGCATCACATAAACATCTATAATTCTTCATAATGTAAGAAATTCAGAATTGAAAATGTTACGAAAGCTTTGTTTTAAAATCAGAGCCTCAACATGAGACTTGTTGTAGTAAAATCTGCTGCGTTATGTAGGAACATTTATGCTGTTTTTTTCCTGAACAAATGAAACAGTTTGGGAGTCAATGTGAGAAAGAGTTTTAACGAATAAAGCATCCTTGGTTTGTGCTGCAACAGAACTAATCCTGCATGGAAGAGACTTCTAGCATTAAACACATTAAACACAGAGGAGGTGAAAGTTTAGGGATTTACAGCCAGCAATGATTTTCAGTTCGTATTAAAACTTCAGATGATTTGCATTTATTGACATCCTGAGTGGTTCTAGTCGACTATGCATCTGATCATGTGACATTTCTATACAGGAAATGATCTCGAACTAAAATTATTGAACAACCTCAACCTTGCATTGATCCTTACCTTGCACATTATTTATTACCTGCCAGTTTATTAATATTTAAAATGATGTATTCACCTTTAGTTAAAAGCCTTCAGCTGATCCAAAATGCTGCAGCCAGAGTTCTGATGGAAATGAAAAAGAGAGATCATATCTCTCCTATCCTGGCTTCTCTTCATTGGCTTCCTGTTAAATC
>NW_015151753.1:157203-159970 GCF_000732505.1 Cyprinodon variegatus
CACCAGAATTCAAGACTGAGTTCTTTGCTTTTAATGTTTGTTGAACCTCCTCAGTCATCGAGAATCGTTGGTTGGCCTGGTTGATGATTTTCTTTTTGGTGCTGAAATCCTAAATGCATTTGTTGAAGTAAGCTGACAAAGTCATGACATAGAAATCTATATTTATGTTTCTGCCATCGGTTGTTGCAGTTTTGAAAAAGGGGCTGAAGTCTAGATTACCGATAGCTGGACTGGAGGTTCCGAAGGTTAATCAACTGGCCGTTAATTTCCATTCAAAGCAACTAGACTAAGCGCCTGAGACGACCACAAACAGAATACTTCTTCCAGCATGGGCTAATGTTTCAACAGGTTTAACCCAAAGCAGCTTAACCGTTTTATGTTTGTTATTTACAGTGAACGTTTCATCTCAGACCCACCCAGGGATGCCAATAAATGTTGAACAAGTTTATCAGAAGATTATAAATAAATCAAACAACTAGAACTGGAAGTTATAGTTAATTAATAGGTAATTCAAATCAGGGATGAAACTACTTAATTATTATCATTTAAATGATTAGAACTTAATTTACTTACTGACCAGTGTTCTTAGTCTCTTAGATAATAGGTTGGACTCCTGAATTTGACAGTTAAAAATTCTGTTGCCTGAACCAGTTCAGCAATTTAGACTCAGGCTGTCAGCAAAGTTAATAATCAACCAAATAAATGCGTCTCTGTTCAGTCGATGAAGAGTAAATCCAGCCTGAGTGATAAATCGTTCAATGCATAAAATAAACACAAAGACCAAGGGTTAAAAATACAATGGTTATTTACAATCATACAGTATTATTATATTTAATAACTAGTCTTAGAATAAACGCTACTAAAAATAAGCACAAAAAACAAATAAGAGGGGAATAGGGGTTTAAAAGTCTCTGAGGAATGTTGCAGCAGTTAAATGTGAATAAACCCGGATGTTAAATACAGTCATTTGTATTAATGGTTATAAATGAATAATGACTCAGGAATGCATTAAAATCCGATGAGGCTGAAAGAGAAATGGGTTTGCTTAGCTGGGGTCTGGTATGGGTGGGTCCAGCTGAAGTAAAGGAAGATTAGGGCTGACGATGCTGCCGCTACCATGAGTCCGCCATTAGGTAGCCTGTAGCTAACAATGCTAGCCAGAAAAATGCAGCAGTTTCTTCAGATCTGCATGACTCATTCAGTCAGCAGTCAGCATTCAGTTAAAACTCTTAAAACCATCAGAAGTTGAATCAGAAAAGCGTATTTCAAATAAAACACAACTATCTATTCTACCTCGTTCACCCAAGCAGAGCAATTATTATGGAAATGAATTGAAATGCAAGAGGATGTGTGGCGTAAAGACCAGACAGCAGAATCACCAAACACCAACAGAGACGAGTCATAGAGCAGGAACTTAAAGTCAAGTTTATTATGGGGCCAGTAATAGTTAAGGACATATAATCATCTCTTTACAGAACACTGTAAGATAAGGTTTGGACAAGTCACTCTGACAGAATCTCATAGTTTAGAAAAAATAAATAATCAATAGTTTAAATAAAGCAAATACAAGTTTTCAAATGAGATATAGCTGTTTAAGTACTAATATGGGGCCTGCATGCGTCATGAAACACCCCCATCAAATTCTGTACAAACACAAGAAACGGCTCGCTGGTTACGAGTTCCAATCCAGAGAGACTGTAGGTGGCTACAGGAGGAAATCAAAGAAAGGCCCAACATGGAAAACAAGGAACCCAGGAAGCACTTCAGAGACCTCACACACACACACACACACACACACCCACACACAAATATTTAGATATACAGATTTCAGTGATAATAATTCTTAGAAAATCTCTCCTCTTTCTCACGTTCACAGACACACAGCTTCAATGTGATTGTTATCCTGGTTTTAGAGACTATAATCCATCTTTTCCTGAGGAAATCAGAGCCACACATGGCCACACCCCCCTGTGCAAGCACCCAAAGCTCAGACGCTTTCCCAAACCATCGCATGTCGCTGTCCGACATTCTGCTTTCTTTAGCTTGTTTTTATGCTCTAAGGTTCTGGTAGAATTTCTTATTTTATGAGGTGTTTTTTCATACTACTGGTTTCCCACTCTGCTCTTTTACTTTTGTATTTTATCTGAACTCTGTTGGGTCGCCATGGTAACCCTTCATCAGCTTTGGCCCTGCTGTGGAGCAGGAACATGGAGTTGTTGGAGCCGTGCCATGATTCGCTCGGATCAGTAGGTGAGGGGAACCATTTTCCCAAACGGCGTTGCTACGAGGGGTTCAGCGTTAGTTGCTCCAAGGTGTGGCCCTTTCCTCTCGGTAAGAAGAGTATTTCACATTGAATATGGCTCAATATATGGTTACTGGTACCATAGTTTAAACACAGAGGTAATACGATTCTGTACAGAAATCTGCCCCCCCCCCAACATGGCAGCCCACCAAACCTCAATATTCTTTAAAAACCTTAAGTAGAAATTCCTTCAACCAGAGATTCCTCTTTTCTCCCTGGGTTTAGTGAATCGTCTTTCATTGGCAGCAGGTGAAGAGCTAAAGAAGCCAAAGCTTCTCCTCTCGGTCCTCCAGCCTCCGCTCCTCATCAGGGACGGAGGCAGACGCTTCTGAAAGAAGCCAAAGCTTCTCCTCTCGGTCCTCCAGCCTCCGCTCCTCATCAGGGACGGAGGCAGACGCTTCTGAAAGAAGCCAAAGCTTCTCCTCTCGGTCCTCCAGCCTCCGCTCCTCATCAGGGACGGAGGCA
>NW_015151753.1:160926-161821 GCF_000732505.1 Cyprinodon variegatus
AAGCTTCTCCTCTCGGTCCTCCAGCCTCCGCTCCTTATCAGGGACGGAGGCAGACACTTATGGAATAACAGCCGCCCTCCAGCTCTCTGATGTCTTTTACCAGCTTAGCAGAGTTAGCATAGGTTGCATATCTCATAACATCAATTAGCATGTTATGAGATTAGCATAGCATGCTAATCCAGTCATCTCTATCATTTCCATGGTGACACTCTTTCAGGAATGATTTGTCTGGTTTATCTTCATCTATCATGGATCATTGAATCTTTAGCCGATTGTCTGCAGGCCTCATTCCCGCTACGCCGTTATTCCTCACCCACCACCAGGGGGTGACGAAGGGGCTCGGGTGATAGGATTTTATTTTCTTCCATAACAGTGCCCTACGAACTAGCTCTAATAAAAAGTCTTTATTGCCACATTTCTGTTTCCCTCTTCTGTTTTCACTAAAAGAACTTTGTAATTTTACGCGGATATAATAACTCCAATCGTTAGGGATGATTAGTCCCCAGCCCCCACCCACAGATGTGAAGGGAAGCACCCACCAATCATCTGACTGATGGGTGTAGACCTCCCCCCAGGCTGAAGCTCAGGTGCCCACTCCGTCCCTCTGTAGCTACCAGCTAAAGTTTATTCAGGAGAAATATCTGCCACTTTAAAGGAAGGACTAGAGCCAGAATGTGAAGCAACTCTAAATGCTAAAAGCTAAAGTCGATTTGTCTTCAATCTTCACCAAGTGAATATATTGAGTCAGTATTCTGACTAAAGTGCAATCATGTAGTAAATACCAATATGAACAGTAATGCATTTAAAACACAGATGGAAGCTACTCTTCATGCACATTTTAATGGTTCATTTGTGCAGATTGAACATCATGAGGGTCTAACTATGGGTTAGTTAA
>NW_015151753.1:162913-167163 GCF_000732505.1 Cyprinodon variegatus
CAAATTAAATGTAGAAAGCTGCAATATTTTTTTATTGCGACAGTTGACATAAAATAACTGCATTTTCACTCTACAGCCTCATTCTCTTCCCTTCTGCTCCTCCAGTTGCTCCAGCATTGCTGCTTTCTTAGCGAACAGCTACTGGTGCATTTATGCCACCAATTAGCATGGAGCATGGAACTAAATGTCTGCATTAAGGAAGGCATACACTGTACAAGTTTTTGCATTTTACGGACAGATTCTCCTGTCGTGAGAGAATGGTTTGGATCGGGTTTCAGTCTAATGGTGCGTCCTGCGTCGTGCCTCGTTACACCCAGTAGTATACTGGGTGTAACGAGGGGTGATTAGCAGGAGTCGTAAGGTCGGAGAAAATCAAACATGTTTGAAATTCAGTCGCTCCTGAGGCGTTGGTGGGTAAATCGTGCTGGGATTTAAGAAGTCCTGGAAGAAGGGAGTTCTTCTTCCAGATTGACGAGTCCGACCAGCGCCTTCTCCTTCGGGTGAGTCCGATGTCTAGTTTTTGGACGTACGGTGTGAGCAGGCGGATCATGTCTAAGAGGAAACACATACATTGTGAGCTAAGAACTTTTAAACCCTGAAATGTCGTCGTACAGCTTGAGTTGTAGCTGCATGCAAAAACTGAAAATATCGTAGAGTGTATGCCCAGCTTTAGGGAAGATGCAGTTTTTCTCTTTCCTTGTTTCTGTAAAAGTCTATATAAAACTCTTCAAATCCTCCCTGCTCTCCTATCTCTCTGCGCTGCATGACTTTAAATGTGCAAATGAAGCGATAACGTCATGTAGCGACAGCCAATAGGGACGTTTCTTCCTGAGCAACACTGAAGGTCAGTTTTTCTGAGTTTATTTTCTCCGGCTGGTTGGACTGACGTGAGCGCAGAGGAAGCATGCAGTCATGCTGGTGACATACTGGGGCTTCCTGGTATTGGATCATTCAACATGTGCATGAAGACTGGTTTACACTTTTGACAGAATTCTGACTTGGATCCCAGAGGTTCTGAGTTTGAGTCCCACTCCCACAGACTGCCACTCTGGGTCCCTGAGCAAGACCCTTAACCCCACACTGCTCCCCAAGGGGATGATATTTATGCAGAGAGGGAATTTCATTACTCTGCATTTGTGACAGTGGAACGACAATAGAGTTGAATTCTATTTTTTCTATTCTGCACGGCAGCTATAACAGTGATATGAGGGAGCAGCATTGCTGGTGATTCCCATCCATCTTGGTAACACAAATAGATTCTGTTATATTCAGAGCTTTTTCCAATAGATAATCAGCTCTGCTTAAATCACTCTGGACTGATCAAACTGTCTTAAAGGCAGTTTGATCAAGGAAGCAGTTGAATGGTGCTGATAGAAGTGTTCAAATATGATCAGCTGATAACTGGTAAACTGGTTACCACTGGACTCTATAAGCTTTATCAAAAAGGAATGAAAGAATTGCAATATTCTGCAGATGAAAGAAGGAAATTCTAAAAACCTAGAACCAAGATGTTTTACTTTATTATCTGAGATCAGTTTAATCCCATAGATAGATTATTGGAAGAGGAAATCAGAGGGAATACTTCCAAGTTAAAGGCTTAGATGAAGATAATAGCTGTGCCAACTCTGAAACTTCAACTGGATCCAAACCATCTAAACCCAGTTCAGATCCTAGTTACAGTAGTAGTGGTTTAAAGGTTCCTCTGTTTCTTTGATGGGTCCTTGACTGGCCGGCCAGTATGCTTGGCTGGAAACCAGAGGTCAGACGACTGGTTTCCGCCTTAAGCTGAACTTTGGTTTATCTCTGGAAGGTGAGGCAACATCTGATGTACAGAAGTAGCAGTTTCAATCATAGATAGAGGAGTGCTAATGATCTTATGTTTAATAAGATCAATCTTAATTATAAAGAATCCCATAAAATCATTGCTGCTCAGAGCAGGTGGAATGGACGGTTCAACAGAGCTATGGCTCTGGGTGAGTTTGGCAACTGGATTTAAAAGAAATCTAGGATTATTCTTATTCTCCTCTATTAATGAGGAGAAATATGCTGCTTTGCTTTAGGGTCCTCTTATACAGCAGGAAACTATTTTTAAAAATTCCTTCTTGATAAAGTTTATAGTTGTGCTGCTATAGAGGAAGGGGCCTCTATGAGAGCGTGGCACATGCACCGCTGCTTTCTTTACAGTATCAGCGCAAGGATGGATTGGGGTGGGGGTTCAGTGATTAGTCCTGTTTCTCTCCTATATCTATAGGCTCAGCTTTTACTGGATCTTCTCTCTTTCATATTTGACATACAAACTGTCCCGAAGCTCGTCTGATTAACTTCCTTTCCAGACAGAGCCACCTGTGGAGCTAGTTTACTGTCAGCTTTTTTAACATAGAAAGTATTCATCAATCAGAGTTTCTATGTTCCTTTTCTATGTCTGCTTCTGTCTCCTTGAACCCCAGTGGGCCTCAGCAGATGGCCGCTCACACTGAGCCTGGTTCTGCTGGAGGTTTCTTCCTGTTCAAAGGGAGTTTTTCCTCTCCACTGTCGCTACAAGCATGCTTAGTGTGAGGGATTGCTGGAGAGTCAAGGACACAATGAAGGTGAATATTGTTGCTAGCTCACCCAGGTGGACCAGGTCCTACCAGCGCCTTGAGATGAAATATGTTGTGCTAAAGATGAATTTTGGAAACTTTCAAATATTTTTAAAAGCATTAAAATGCATTTAATTGCCTTATAGATGATTGCTGTGGCTCAACCTGACACTTTAGTTTTAGATGCATGTGGTGACATTGACTGTAACCCCCCCCCCACATGTTTGCAAGCGAGGGGCTTTTAAACAGTAAATCCCAGAATTCCACTGACCTAGTAACGGGTTGGTTCTCCTCCACATCCTGTCAGCGTATTTCTCATGCTGAGGTCATGGATGTTTATTGCGCTCCAACCTGCCTTCATTCGCACCCTCAGTCGGCTACACTGCCTGCTTTGCTCCGTGTCATTTCACTGCCTGTGGCGTCACAGAGTGTCTTCATCGCTTCAACTGGCAGAGACCAGAGAGAGACTGTTATCGACTTCAGAGGTCCGTCTTTACGTCCTGCTCCGGCCAATGATCACCTGGTCTTTGGGGTTTGCTCCTCTGAGTGCGTCTTTTGGACCAGCAACACCAGGTCGTGGTTAAGAAGATATGTTTCCAGCTCATCTAAAAACCAGAGAAAAGTACGAGCCCCCTCCATCATGTGCTGCATTTAGGAGAAGCGAAGGGCTTTGACCTCCAGAAAGCTAAACTATGCCCGCTACCTTCACTCATGAATAGTATTAGGTGGCATTTGGAGCACCCCCCCAAAGATCTGCTGATGTACAGCATGAGCTGCAGGAAGCTGTGCTTCATCTGCGGTTCTTAGCAACGTCCTGTCCTACCAGGAAGGACTGAAGCAACTTCCACCTCAGATCTTCCTATATTGGCTGTTGAAATGTAAATGAACCTGCTGCAGCTTATATCCAGAGCTGCTTATTCTCCTTTACTTCCTCTAGATGCTATAAAAACCGTCGCAGGGAAGAGGAACTCTTCGTTAAAACTGGACCTGTAGAACTTCTGTTGCTACTTCATCAAAAAATGACTGAAGAGGTAAAAACGGAGGACGTTAAAATGAAAAGAACACAGACCTGAAATATTCACATTAGTTTCTACCTCTGGGGGAAAAAAGTCCTGCGTGTTTGGTTTGGAGGATGGCGGGTGTATCTGCGAGGTCGTGTCCATGCTAGCGTCTTCATAACCGGGTCTGTGCCTCAGGGATGTAAATCTCGATGCTGTCGGCGCTCTCTGTGGCTGAGTTCTGCCGCACAGAGGCTGCTCTCTTGGCAGCCATCAGGCGCTTTCTGGCCTCCTGCCGCTGCTTCTCAGAGCTCTCCAGCGAGCGGTCTCTGGCCAGCGGCGGGTGGTGGTGGGGGGCCACTTTATGTGGCTTTTTTGGCACAGGAGGTGGAAGTCGCCTCTCCTGGTGAAAGAAAGGGAAGAAGTCAAAGACTGAGAGGATCTTAGGAAAATAACCAAACACTCTCACTCCCTAATGGTCAAATACTACATTGGAATTACATCTTGGAACTTATGAAGAGGAGAAACAGCTTGTTTTATATGGAAGCTAAAAAAATCACTTTTAACAAAGACAGTGAAGCTAAACCGATGAGTTATGGACTGTGTCAGTGTTTCAATAAGAACTGATAAAGCTTCTAGTTAGAGTGGCTCAGGTTATCCTGATCTATCTCTA
>NW_015151753.1:167680-171198 GCF_000732505.1 Cyprinodon variegatus
TTGCTGAAGAGTCAATGAGTCGATGCAATCAGCTGGTTTTCCTTAGATAGAAAACTTTGAATCAATCTGACTGGATGATCTGGTTGATCTGGATCTATAAAGTGACCTAAGATGATGTCATGATGTAAATTGGTTGTATAAAAATAAACTGAGTTGAAGTGAGAATGAAAGCTGGAATGACTGTGAGTCCTGCAATGTTCTCCTGGTTAGATCTGGTTAGGTCAGGCTAACGGCTAAAGGGAAAATGGCCAAAAAGCCTGCCTGTGCTGAGTCTGATGATCAGCAGTGTCTCCAGTTTAGTTGCACCTGATGAATCCTGAGTTGATTCTGTTTATTCTATAAAAATTAGAGCTGAAAAGTAAACCCAGCCCTGAATTAAGGGGAGAAACGTAAACATAAAGAGGTGCAGCGGTCTGCTTGCAGACATGGACGACTGGTCCAAGTTTTAAAATCTTCTGACTCAAAAGCTGCTCAGGCAGAGAGGAGAAACATCACCAGGATGAATGTTAAGGGTTTGCATCAGTGTTCATTTCGTCAACCAGGACGATGACAAAAATATGTCGTCAACGCCCCTTTTTCCCGTGACGATGACGAGACGACGACGCACAAAAATTGTTTCCAGGAAAGAAAAATATGACCAAAAAAAAAAAACGATCGTCAACAACAAGAAGAACAGATAAAATTTACGAACCATTGATGAATGGACATTAAGAAATGTAATTGCCTACAGTTCATTTGTAATTTGTAATTGAATTGTTAATGTAAGTGTTTCTTGAGCTTCATAGAAGATTACGCGTTGTTGCCCTGTGTGTCCCGCATGGCGCCTGTCTCTCAGCGCCTCGCGCCGCTCAGTCAGTAGCAGCAGAGGGCTAATTATACTCCTAGCTCAACTTCGCAGTCATGGCGTGGGGCTCGGTTAGCGCTGTACGGTTTGTTGGAGGAGCTGGGCGAAAACAACGCCTGGATGTATGGATCCATTTCTGGGAATCCCCAGCAGCAGCTGCCTCAGGCCCGCTCGCCTCTCCAGGGTTTTCCCCTCCTGTTGGTGGCGGCTGGAAGTAGATGTTAGCGTTTTTCAGGTCTGTGCTACAAACTGCAGGCAGCAGGATAATAAAAGCCAACATATTCTGCCGGCAGGTTTCTACATTTGAAGTTAATTTAGGCGTTAATAAACTGTTTCAGAGGAGTGATCATAGCGCTCTGCATCAGCAGTGCTGCGTCTGACTCCCTGCCAGCTCCCAGATCAGCTTCTCTCATTGGTTGATGTCCAGCAGATAAAGGTCAATTTTTTGCTGCGCATCAAGTATTGACTTTAAACCTGCTGCTTCTGCTGCTAGCGGTCTGAACGTAGCATTAGAGACCGGCCAGAAGAAGAAGAAAACAGTTACACCGTCCACACCGTGTCAAACCAACAATAAATCAAACTTCATTTATACTAGTTTCTAAACAAATCATAAATCTGTGTTTATTTCTTTGGCCACTCTTACTACTTTTTAATTTGTTTTAAAGCTGTTAGCGTGTTTCACAGTGAAGATGGCTCAGAGGTAGAATGCTTCAGTGACATACCAGTCGGCTCTTATATCTTGCTGTTTGCAGAAGCAAGACACAAAACATAAAGCCACACATGTGACATGGCTGCAGGCAGCAGAAGGAAGCATGAAGAGGAGGATGAAAAGACAGACATGATGGATCCATGGAGGCCCAGATCGGTCAAGGCCCTGTGGTGTTGTTGGTGATGCAGATTGATGTGTGGCTGTTTGCAAGCGCCTTCACTGTCAACATAAAAAAGAAGGAAAAACAAAGAAGCAGACAACAATGAGCCGATGATCCAACATCAGAGAAGACCAGACAGATTGAAACGTATAGAGCAGCTATAGCGAGGAAGGAATATCTGGACATGCATAGCCAGGATGGATGACTTAAGGATCTGATTTGCAGTAAAAAACACCGTATATTTAGAAAAATGCCCAAAAATGATGATTTCCTGTAATCTATGGAGCCAGAAAGATCTTTAAGAGCTAAATTTACCATTTTAGGGACCAAAGAAATGACTTGAACTTATCAGATAGTAGAAGCTTCTTTAATGAGGTTTGCAGGAAACAAGGTTGGAATTCAGACTGGTTCCCAGGAGAGTAGATCTACCCCCCAATAAAACAAACCAGTTAGCTCTGGCTAGAAAGCAGCATTAGTGATGGTCATTCCAAAGCCCCGTGAACCAATGAAACAATTTCACACAATTGACTAAAACTCGACACACATGATACGTTTGATAAGGTTTAGAATGGCGGCATCTGCTGGACGCTAACAGAACTACAACTGAGAGGTATCGTAATGTCAGCATTATTTCACAGTCGATTTCATTTGTTCCATAATAATTCTATTGATGATGAGAGTAAAACACTAATATCTGACCTGTAAAATTGCAAAACGATACACTGCAAAAAATTAAAATCTAAAAAAGTAACTTTTTTCTTAAAGTCGTAGGGAAACGGCTGTTCCAACCGTTGCATTTCCGAATTCTTCTGTGTGGTGCACGACTTTACACGGGTGAATAAAGTGAATGCGATTGGTTGATTATCCAGAGGGAGGGACTGTTGTGGCAGAAGGTTCGCAAGCGAGTTTGGTTGTGGCCGATGTCTTTGGAAACATCTTCCAAACCAGTGTGGTCAGAAAATTAAATTTTTCTTATTTCAAATATTAATATATCCTATTTACTCACTATAAACTTTTCACTCAGGCTGTTTCACCTGCAAAGCAACAACATTTTCCTGCGTGAAGGTGTTTGTAGAGCAGACGTAGCTTCTTGCCAAAACAAACCAGATTCTTTCTCCAGGTTTATTCATAACATGTTACGGTTTAACCAAAGTGTCTGTAATATGTAATTAAAGGGAGAAACACTCTGCCCAGGCAGAACAGGGCTGATTACAGAGCAGTATGATGAACTGTTCTCTCTTTGCAAAGATATGAAAATAAGGTGCCAGTAAGTCTGAAGGAAGGGTTTAATCTTTCCTTCAGGCTCAATCCCGGACCTATTTATCAGTTCAAATACGCATAAACCATCCTATACCGCTCCAATCAAGTTTCAGTATTATGGTTTGAGGCAGGACATACAGCCATGATGAAAGCAAGAGTTGCAGAGCCCAAAGCCAACCAAATAAACCAGGCAGCAGAGGAGGATGGATGCATAGCTGCTGCTGCTTCCACACCTCTTTCATCATCCTCCATTTTATCTTTCAAAGAGCAACAGTGAGACAGGAAAAGAGGGAGTTATTGTGGTTTATCGTGGTTTCTGCCAAGATTGGCTAAAAGCAAACTTTGGTAGACTGTTGGCCTGGCTGAATAGGTGGGGTCGTCTGTTCCCCTGTAAACTTAGGTTACTTTGATCTTTAAACTCTTAACCGCTTTACAAGAGAACAGAAGACCTCCCCTATTCAGCCAGGCCAACTATTCCCTCTAATGACCCCCCTTTCAGAGACATAGACAGGTATGGAGCATTGCAGGCTAACAAAGAAGCCAAA
>NW_015151753.1:173605-174418 GCF_000732505.1 Cyprinodon variegatus
CGTCCGTCTCTTAATAACCAGCGGGTCGGACCAATGATCGACGTATTGTACCAACGGTACAGACTGAACAGCAGCCATTTCAGAGTGATAATGTAGAACTCACACATATCTATCTTCTGCCAGGTTACATCAATACAGCAGTGATATAGAATTAATATTATCTAAAAATGTGTGTTTTAAAAGGTGCAGAAACCAGACGACTACTGAAGGATCCAACAGGGAATCTTTTTAACTCAAATGTTTCCGTTTCTGAATAACTTTCACTCACCAGGTTCTCTTCACAAAGTTCCCTGAACTGCTGGAACTTCTGGGAGATCAGCAGCTGGGCGCTTCCTACCGCCGTTCTCATCTTCTCCAGAACTGACAGCACAGAAAGAGGTTATGGTGGAACAAACCCACAGCTTTTTCAGAAAACTTCATCTTCACCTACAAGGTTTAGGAATAAAACCCAAAATAAAACAGCCTACTGTCTTCAGGCAGGTCGTTCTCCCGCTGGTCCAGCTCCATTTGTCGGCACCATCCCTCCATGCGGTCGGTCTCTGCCTGCAGAAGCTTCAGGAACCAGCGTCCGTCTCTCTGACAGACTGACCGTTGCACCACCTTTCAGCAGAATATTCATTTTACTCAGTCAGGAACTTTTAGCAAAGAATTGATGAATGTGGAACACATTAAGAAGAACTAGGGCCTAAGAACAGAACATGGTTACAGACTTTGATTTTTACTGAGTTAATCAGTCAAATTCACATAACAGAGACACGTTTTTCAAATCTAACGAATTCAGCGTCTCAGCAGATTAGTCTATGACTTCAGGAC
>NW_015151753.1:179342-179938 GCF_000732505.1 Cyprinodon variegatus
ATTACCTCCTGATGGCGGTCAGAGGGACTGGTGGCGTACGGCAGCCTGGCTTCTGTCAGTGAGCCCCAGGGCAGCTGTGGCTATGTAGCTCACCACCATCAGTGTGTGAGTGAATGACTGAATGTAGTGTAAAGAGTCCTCTGACTTAAAAAGCGCTATAAGTACAGGACATTTACCATTTCTGAGCTCCGTTATCTCTAAAGCTGCTTTCCCACTGAAAACCAAGTTTTTTTAAAAACGGGTGGAACTGCTAACAGACGGCTTTTGGCTCTTATCGCATTTGACCGAAAAGCTGGTCCTAACCCCAGGAGTCAGAGTAGGCCCAGTAGCTGTTTGGATAACAGTTTATAGCAGCTGAGACCAGGAACACGTCCACGTAGGGATCCTTCAACAGTCCCTGAGCAGCCAGGAAACGGCTGGGTGACATTATACAGAAGGCGTAGTCCTACATCTCCAATTGAGAAGCGAACGTCGTAATTGGCAGCTCCATAGTCAGAAACGTGGCATTAGAGACACCAGGGACCATAGTCAGATGTTTGCCGGGGGCCAGAACGGGCGACATCAAACCCTACCTGAAACTACTGGCTAAGGATAAG
>NW_015151753.1:181498-185305 GCF_000732505.1 Cyprinodon variegatus
AGGTAAAGACAATAAGAGATACAAATTTGAGGTGAATTTTGGAAGATTTGTTGATAAAATGAGAGATATTGGAGAGGGTTTGTTAATGGAAGCTGGGGTAAGACTGGCAGAGCGGAGGGGTTATATGGGAGAGAGATGACAGGATAGGAGACAGGCACTGGGGAATATCTGATTTTATCGTTAAAAAACTGAATGATATAATTACAAGCATCAGTTCAGCATAGGTGGGGGGTGCTGTTTATGCAAATCGGTTGGAGTAGTGGATTTAGTTTTAGTGATTAATTCTTTGTATTGTGTTAAATGAGTGATATACATATCTGAAGAGAAAATGGCGCTCTACATACTAGTTGTCTCTATTTTCCACTAGTCTTCAGGGCTTCCGTAGTTTTGTTAGGTCAGGCCATCAAACCTTGACCAGCAGTATTTTCCTGATCCATTTCATGAAGCTAGTTCAGGGGGAAAACTATTATTTAAAGGGAACACATGAAGGCGTGGAATAAAGGGGAAATATGCATACAGCACAACGATGCTTTGGAAGGACTTGCAAGGAATGGACATTAGACCTGCGGAAATCTGCTTTGGTCTGATGAGTCCAGATTTAAGATCTTTGGTTCCAACCATCATGTCTTTGTGCGATGCAGAAAAGGTGAACGGATGGACTCTACACTCTATGGACGGATGGACTCTACACCCTATGGACGGATGGACATGCCTGGTTCCCATCGTGAAGCATGGAGGAGGAGGTGTGATGGTGTGGGGGTGCTTTGCTGGTGACACTGTTGGGGATTTATTCTAAATTGAAGGCAAACTGAACCAGCATGGCTACCACAGCATCCTGCAGCGCCATGCAATCCTTCCGGTTTGTGTTTAGTTGGACCATCATTTATTTTCCAGCAGGACAATGAGCCCAAACACCTCCAGGCTGTGGAACGGCTGTTTGACCAAGAAGCAGAGTGATAGGGTGCTGGGCCAGATGACCTGGCCTCAACAATCACCGGACCTGAAACCAATCGAGTTGGTCTGGGCTGAGCTGGACCGCAGAGTGAAGGCAAAAGGGCAACAAGTCCTAAGCATCTCTGGGAACTCCTTCAAGACTGTTGGAAAACCATCTCAGGTGACGAACTCTGGAAGCTCATCAAGAGAACGCCAAGAGTGAGCGAAGCAGCAATTACAGCTAAAGGGGGAAGAATCTAGAATATAAGACATATTTTCAGTTGTTCACGA
Source organism: Cyprinodon variegatus (assembly GCF_000732505.1). Classification (NCBI taxonomy): domain Eukaryota; kingdom Metazoa; phylum Chordata; class Actinopteri; order Cyprinodontiformes; family Cyprinodontidae; genus Cyprinodon; species Cyprinodon variegatus. The sequence goes on from NW_015151753.1 coordinate 182,723, forward strand.
AAATAAAGAAAACTCTTTGAATGAGAAGGTGTGTCCAAACTTTTGGTCTCTACTGTGTATTTATTTTCAATTTAAACATGTGTATGAAACGATCCAATATAACCTACAATAATTTCAATGCTATCATTGTTCTAGACCAGGCATCCCCAAATTCCGTCCTCAAGGCCCCCTGTCCTGCAAGTTTTAGAGGTTTCTCTGCTTCAGCACAGCTGGTTATAATGACTGCAGTAGAGAAAAAGCCTGTTAATCAGCTTTCAATTAAAATCAGCTGTGCTGGAGCAGGAAACCTCTAAAACCTGCAGGACAGGGGGCCTTGAGGACGAAGTTTGGGGATGCCTGTTCTAGACCATCCAATATTTTCAGTTCAGTCTGTCCAATTAGCTGCCTGTAGTGTCTTTAAATGTCCAGCAGGTGTCAGTATTCTGTGAGACAGAATCAATGCAGCATCAACAGAGTTTCCAGAAGTGACATCAGCAGCTAGATGGAAGGCTGGGAGCTGGATGAGGCCAGAGGACATGGCTGATGTTGGTTCATGTTTTAAGAAACGCTACCAATGCTGACCCACCCACTGCAGGGGTCAGAGGTCACCTTATCTGTCTCCTGTTGGACAACATGAGGATATTAGGATCATTAATGCATCCAGATCCACTGAAAGAGACGTCTTCCTGTCTGATGGGTGACAGACGTCCTCTTCCTAACGTCTCACCGGGTTCAGCGGTTCTTTCTCCATTGATCCATTACTGGGTTTGATCTCATCAACTTGGACTCTGCCTCTACGAGTCGATTGAATTGAGACCTTTTGACCTTCAGACCTTTATTGGAAATTTGAGTTGGAAAAATAAACTGCTTCCAAAAAAAGGTATTTATTAACATTTTATCACACTGTGAGACAAAGCAAAGGGAGCGCTTACCTCCAGGATGGCAGAGCTGTTAAAGTTGGCATCCAGGGGGTCGTCGGTAACGGTGTCTATCCAGGGGTCTGGTGGGGGGAGGATGGAGGGGTCAAAACCAACATCTTCGTAATCATCGGAGGTGCAGGCATGGTAATGGTTCCCTGAGCCCTGAATGCTGACGGTGGAGGTGGCCGCATCGCGGGAATATTTCCGAGAGAGGCCGCAGGATGACAGGCGTCCTCGGTGAGGATGTGGAGAGTCCAGAGGAGTGTCCAGAAGGTCTGGTAAGTCTAGATCTGCCTGGATTGTAGAACAGTAAGTAACTGAGAGGAATCGGAGCATTTAGCCGGACGAACTTTAGTGGTGAACATTAATACAGCAGGTTTTCCCTTTACCTGCTCAAATTAACACTGATTCAATTTCATTAAAGACATTTTTATTTATTCTGAGATGTTTTTCTATGGAAGAGGATTAGGGCCACTGAAAAAATAAAATATTTTAGCATGAGAAAAAAAGTCAGAATCAAATTTCTAACTTTAATCTCAGAATTCTGACTGAATTCTGACATCTAACAAACATCAAGCCGTAGAAATCTCTGTTTTAAAGACTACAGGTCCTTCTTAAAATATTAGCATATTGTGATAAAGTTCATTATTTTCCATATTGTTATGATAAAACTTGAACATTCACATATTTTAGATTCATTGCACACTAACTGAAATATTCCAGGTCTTTTATTGTCTTCATACGGATGATTTTGGCATAAAGCTCATGAAAAACCCAAAATATCTCACAAAATTAGCACATAATGATAAAGGTCTCTAAACGAGCTGCTATGCACCTAATCATCTGAATCAACAAATTAACTCTAAACACCTGAAAAAGAAAAAACTCCCAGCCTGGTTCATCACTCAGACCCCATCATGGGTCAGACTGCCGCCCTGCCTGCTGCCCAGAAGGCATCATTGACCCCCTCAGCCAGACGCTCAGACACAGAGAGATGTTTCTGAACCAATAGGCTGTTCCCAGAGTGCTGCTGCATCAAGGAGCCTCAGTGGGAAGGAAAAAATGGCAGAAAACGCTGCACAGCGAGAAGAGGAGACCGGACCCTGAGGAAGATTGTGGAGAAGGTTCGATTCCAGATCTTGGGGGACCTGAAGCAGTGGACTGAGTCTGGAGTAGAAACATCCAGAGCCACCGTGAACAGGCGTGTGCAGGAAATGGGCTACAGGTGCCGCCTTCTCCAGTTCAGCCACTTTAGAACCAGAAACAGCAGCAGAGGCGCCTGACCTGGGCTACAGAGAAGCAGCTCTGGACTGTTGCTCAGTTTGACGCGTCATCTGGAAATCAAGGTGCCAGAGTCTGGAGGAAGACTGGGGAGAAGGAAACGCCAGAATGATAGAAGTCCAGAGTCAGTAGCCACAGTCAGTGATGGTCTGGGCGCCATGTCAGCTGCTGGTGTTGGTCCACTGGGTTTTATCAAGGCCAGGATCAATGCAGCTATCAGGAGATTGTGGAGAACTTCATGCTTCCATCTGCTGAAAAGCTTCATGGAGATGAAGACGACCTGGCAGCTGCTCACAGAGCCAAAACCACTGGTAAATGGTTTACTGGTATCACTGGGCTCAGTTGGCCTGCCAACTCTCCTGACCTGAACCCCATAGAGAATCTGAGGGATATTATGAAGAGA
>NW_015151753.1:185572-187695 GCF_000732505.1 Cyprinodon variegatus
TGTACAGAATTATTTAAAGGTTCACTTTTTTGTATTAAGAAAACATTTCTTTTATTGGTCGGATGAAATATGCTAATTTTATGAGGTAGGAATTTTGGATTTTCCTGAGCTGTCTGCCAAAATAATCCGTATTAAGACAATAAAAGTCCTGAAATATTGAAATATATTAATGTTTAAGTTTTATCACTACAATATTTAAAATAATGAACTTTATCACAATATGCTAATATTTTGGGAAGGACCTGTAAACCAGCTCTCTGGTTTTAATCACCTTCTGCTCTTCCATTAATCAAACAGCATCAGCAGGGACGGAAAAACTCTCCTAATTCCATCATTTTCCACCAATGTGTTCCTGTTTCTCCCAAACAGCTGAAGCTGAGTTCTCCACATCTCTGCCTTCATGGAGCCCATCAGCATTAAGATCCACTATTCTCAGATTAAAGTCAGAATTCTGACTTTTTTCTAATATTATACTGAAATAAAATTTTTAAATCTGTTAAGTTTTTAATATTTTTTCAGTGGTGGTAATCCTCTTCCGTATTTTGCAGAGCGTCTCCTGCAGATGGAAGTGAGGCTTACCTGTACGGCTGCCGTCACGCTGTTGGAGCGCTGCAGCCTCCGATATCTGACCGTCAGAGAGACCAAAACGCAAAATGTTAAAATGTTTCCGGGTCATTCTGGCCTCCATGCAGATCAATCATTCAAAGACGCTAAACGATTAATAATTATCTCCAGCTTTAATTAATCAAATCTTCAATCATTCTGATGATTTTCCTCACCCTCGGTCGTCCTCCACCTGCACCCCTACTGAGGTGAACTTGGATGGATCTTCTGGGTCTGGAGCCTCTTCAGGTCCGTCCACCTACAGGACATCAGGGATGTTTTTACCTGTGATTGATGCAGGTGAACGTGCTGCAGCTGAAGCTTTCCTTTCAGTACCTGGATGCCGATGGAGAGACACTTCCCCTTCCTGAGGGCTTCCTTCCTGCATTCGTCCCGATGTTCTTCGACAGCCGTTCCTCTACTCAGGTGGGAGGAGCTGGCAGTGCTGACCGTCATGGTGCTGTTGCTGACATGTTGACTGGCGGGTCCGTGGACCTAAGGAGACGTGGATCCAGGCAGAGCTTAGAGGAATGAAGGTGATGCTGCACACATGGACACCACCAATCTGCATAGTCTGGATGCTGGTCAGAACCAACTGTAAGGCATGGAGGAGGGAGGATGATGCTGAGGGGCTGCCTCTGGTACTGACAGTGGGATGACAGGTGAGATGGTGGACCATCTCTGAATGGCTGAGTTAGAGTCGCTGGTCTGAGTTTAGAACATTCGACCCGTCAGAGAAGCAAAGAGAACCTGACTGTAAAAAACCAAACTGATCGACTTCTTCAGTCTGAAGGAAAAATTAAACGAAAACTGAGAAAAAAGGAACAAAGTTCAGAAAAAAATAATTTTTCAATCAGACAGAAACAGATTAAACTCATTTCTTTCCGTCTGAGATTTTATGAAACAGGATTTCTATCCCTGGTCCTCAGGGCCCTCTGCTGGTCCTCAGGGCCCTCTGCTGGTCCTCAGGGCCCTCTGCTGGTCCTCAGGGCCCTCTGCTGGTCCTCAGGGCCCTCTGCTGGTCCTCGGGGCCCTGTGCTGGTTCTCGGGGCCCTGTGCTGGTCCTCAGGGCCCTCTGCTGGTCCTCAGGGCCCTCTATCCTCCATGTTTTGGGTGTTTCCCAGAGAACCAGCAGAGGGCCCCGAGGACCAGTCGAGGGCCCAGAACACCTGGACCAAAACTTCCCAGATTAAACCAAATAACCAGAATCCGTTCCTTGATCCTCGTCAGGTTTTCAGCTGCTGCAGGTAAAATCTCACCAACACCTGGAATCTCTGCTCTGCTTGTTTTTAAGGAGGAAACATTTTCCTTCCTTAAAGGAGGAAATAACAGTTTAATCAAACAGGAAGTAAGCGGAGAACCAACCTGAGCGTTGGCGGCTTCTATGGCAGCTGTTAAGGCCTTCATGCTGTCGATGCTCTCTGTTGAGTTGCTGAGGCCCGACTGGATCGTCATGTCACCTCTGGACCCTTCCTCCTCCATGTAGGCATCCTGTGGGTTAAAACAAGAAACCCGCTTTG
>NW_015151754.1:0-2931 GCF_000732505.1 Cyprinodon variegatus
GCAGGTTGGATACAGCTTTCAACTTTATAACAACTCACAACTTCTTACAACTTTGTAAGAACTTTACTTGCAATACCAAAGAGGCTTACAGGCATATTCCAGTTTCGATAAAGAAACCAGATTGGGATCAGTGATGGGGTGACTGGAGGTAGGAGATGGCAGATAGCCTCTTAATATGTAAACAAAATTAGAAAGGCACCATTTAGCTGCAAGGGCGTAGGTTTGGTTTCAACTTTGGTAGGCACACTATTGGTCTTCAGTTTCATTGGTCTGATGTCATTGGTCCTTTGCAAAAATATGCATGATCTTTTTATGCTTAATGTGAGCATCAGGACACATTTTGTTTAAAGAGAACAGCAGCATGTCTTGCTACATTAATACAAATCTTATAAGCTGTTTAGCAATGTTTAAAGCATCACTGGCTCTGATGAATGTGGAGTTAGGACTTTTTCCACTCTGAAAAGGTTGGCATTTAAACTTTCCAGCGACTAAGACAGTGTCTATTTAACCAAATATAGTCTAAATATGTCTGCTATATGTGGATTTATCCTGTGTTTTCTTTTGAAGATATAGAATCGTGCAGAGGTAAACCCCACTGTTATTTTTTTTAATCTAATATGCTCTCTCTGGATCATGCAAAATAATACATTCAAGGGACGGCAAATAAATGTATTGTATTTACATGTGGAACTATAAGAGGAACAAACATTAAGCATTTAAAATATTAACCTCACTATAGAAGTTGTACATATGGGCTGTAGTTACTCTGTGTCACCCATTTCATGTATTTTATCTTTATCTTTCATGTATCTTAATCATATTAATCGATTATTTAAATAATCAACTAATTTAGTAATTGGTTATAATTACCTGGAGCATAGGGCCACTAAAATGTGCCTTTAGCCGACAGAGCGACCCACTTAGAGCAGGAATTGTACCAAGATTGCAAAAATATGTAAAAATTTTGCATTTAAGACTTAAAAAAAGTTTTTGTCTTTTGATATCCTCCATCCAGAACCCCTTAAGAGGAAACATTTTTCTTTCACCTGGTTTCATTTTGAAAAAAATCTTCTTTAAGAACCTTTTGGCTGATCAGATTATTAATCGATTAATTGAAAAAATAATCGGCAGATTAATCAATTTGCAAAATAATCATTAGTTGCAGCCTTAATTTTATGGTAACATTCCAAACACATTTTTTTCCACAATTCAGCACTGAAGGGCAGCTGCTTCACCCTGAGGCTGCCCTGCACCATTATATCTGGGTGTCCTACAATCACACAATGTTTCTATTATACAAGTGTATTTTTAATAGTAAAGGATTAAATGTAACACAACCTTTTATCATCATCCTACATTGGTGTGAAAAAGTGTTTGCCCCCTTCCTCATTTCCTGTTTTTTTGCATGTTTGTCACACTTAAGTGTTTCGGAACATCAAACCAATTTAAACAATACTCAAGGACAACACAAGTAAACACAAAATGCAATTTGTAAATGAATGTGTTTATTATTAAAGGAGAAAAAAATCNGTTTTTCTCCCATATCGTTTACATTTGCTCACTGCTGCACTTTATGGAATGGAAATGTCGTGGAAGCTGTACAAAATTAAATTTAGTTGTATATACAAAATGACCGTAGCTCCTGTATTGGATGGTGACTGTGACGTTTGTAAAGACCCAACAGGATCAGATATTTGGATCCTTGAGGATCATGGAGTCTCACTGCTCCATGCAGAGCTCTGATGCTTTTCATTCGCCTGAGCTGCAGGAGGAACGGTTTCTTACAAATAAGATGTTTCTTAGCAACCAATGAAGTGATGAATGTTGTGCAGAATAATCTGTCAGATGAATTTCATAATTTTAAGGAACTTGTGATACAAATGCAATAGGAACAATTATTATGAGCACAAATAAGATCAAATAAAATGTGGAAAGTGCCAACACTGCGATCTTCCTTCTCACTGAGAAACTGGGCGTCAGCAGTTTGAGTTCACTGCTGACTTTGTCGTTAAACAGAATAAGTTCTGACTCGGTTTGAATCCTGACCTGTTTTGGGGCGGACAGAGCAGCGGCACCGTGGCGTTCCCTCAGCAGTCTCTCCTCCTCCGGCAGCAGCAGCAGAGGCCGGCCCAGCCGGATATTCTGTCTCGGGGTTCTGGGCAGGGAGCCGAGAAGTGCCCCAACCAGGCCTTTGGTTCTCACCGTTTTAAGGTCCTGGATGCGCCACAGGAGCGGGGAAGAGTCACAGAGACTGAGCCCGACAACGAGGTCGGAGCTCTGTTCCTGCTCTTGCTGCTGTTCCTCCACCTGCCTGCAGGGCGACGCCTCCATCTGTGACAGAACGAGACAAAACAATTGTTAACTAAATCCAACCAATGAGAGAGAAGGTCAAACTCAGCCTTAATCAGAGGCTCCGTTTGACCTGAACTGAGCTATAAAGTTAACTTCTCACCCTTAGTGTAAGTTTGACATGTTTATGTTATTGCTCCAAACTCACTGGCTGGTTAAGTTTCAGAAATGAATCATAACATTTTGAAGGATAAAAGAAATCTAAAGCTATTTCAGGGGCAGTGATGGAAGTAACGGCGTTAAAAGTAACAGCAGCATTCAATAACTCCACATCTAATCTGCGGAAGCATGTTTTGGTAAATATTTAGTGCATTGGTACTTCATAACTAATAGCCAATTAGCAAGACAACCTGGTTATTTATGGAGTCAAAACACGTGATTTAGCCTTTATTTGCATTATAACTGTTTATGTTAAAAGAAGGATGGCACTCAGAATGAATGAGTGGCAATTCCACTTTCAATTGATGTCGAAACATTGAAAACATTTTATGGGATGTTCTGCACTAAAATGGCACATTATACATTTGTAAGGGTCTTAAATGTCATGTGTGACATGTGTTATCTTGTCATTACATGTGTATA
>NW_015151754.1:5250-10152 GCF_000732505.1 Cyprinodon variegatus
GAAACACTTAAGTGTGACAAACATGCAAAAAACAGGAAATGAGGAAGGGGGCAAACACTTTTTCACACCACGGTAAAACAGAATATGTGAATCAGGAAATTGTCTGTATACCAAACTATTGTTGTTATCTACTTCAAAACACACTTTAGATTTTAAAATAGAAAAAATGTTTGTTTGTTTTTTTTTTCAATGTTTTAATTAAAAAGTTCAATATATAACATGGATGCATAAACACCTCATATTATTTCAGTGTTAAATTCTGTTTAGAGTAACAGATAATTAAAAATGTCTCCAGACCTTTACAGGTTGATGATTTTCTTTATTCTAGCGCCGCTGATTTTTAATTGGTTACCCCTGCTATAAGGGTTGATGAACCTGCAGTTACAGGATTTAAAGGCTTTTGTTAGGTTTTTGTATTTAGCTAAAAACAAGCCCAAACAAATTTGAACGCCATACATTTATTCAGTGCTTTCATGTTGCTGAGAATGCAACAGTAACAAATAAAAATATTATAAAATACATATACGTAGACTGGTTTCTTTAATTGGCTCTTTTGTAACGGCTCAGAAACATCAGCAACATTAATAACAAATAAAAAAAGGAAAAAAACTGTGACTAAAAAAAAAAGAGAGATGTTTTGATTTTTTTTTTAACTAGCAAAGAACACACTATTTAAACACCTGCTTTTGTCAAACTTGCATTACAATATTAATTTTCAAGGCTACTTACACTCAGTTGCTTTTTTTTTTGTTGAAAAAGCTCTGTATGTCTGATGACTTTTTTGCTGGCATCCATTTTTTTTTTTCTTTTTTTAAACCAACCCATCCACTGCTTTTTTATTGGAAATAAAACCTGAAGTAGCTGCTGGTTAATATTAATGAGTGCTACTGTGTGTCGTCTCTCCTCCAATCATATAGCTACTGATGAAGCGGTAAATAGCGACTCTGATCCAATCAGGACATAGGATCCAATGATGTTATATCAGTAGGCGGGACTCAGGAGCAGCGAGACAAAAACGCTGACTGAAAACTCTCAGAACACACACAGCCGGGCGCGTTGTTACTGTTGTTGGCTAAAGTAAATGAGCCGAACATAAATGTACAAATTATTGGTGGGGACTGTCCCCACCCATTTCCAAGTTGGTGGGGACATGTCCACACCAGTCCTTCAGAAAGTTACGCCAGTGATATGGGGCTGCATGTCAGGTAAAGGCACTGAGGAGATGGATGTCATTACATCTTCAATAAATGCACAATTTTACCTTGATATTCTGGACCTTTTATTTCACCCATAAATTGAAAGGATGTTTCTGGATATTTTATTAATTTTTTCAAGATGATTATGCATCTTGCATAAAGCAAAAACTGTGAAAACATTCCTTGAAAAGGGAAACAAGGTCAATGGCATGGCCTTCAAAGAAACCGAAACTTAATCCAATTAAAAATCATTGGTGGAAGTTGCAGAAAATGCTCCATGACAAAGCTCCAACCTGCAAAGCTGATCTGGCAACAGCAATCAGAGAAAGTTGGGAGCCAGATTGATGAAGGGTGCCGTTTGTCACTCATTAAGTCCATGCCTCACAGACTACAAGCTGTTGGAAAAGCCAGAGGTGGAGCAATCTTTTGTTTTTCATGATTCCATAATTTTTCCCTCTACTTGGTCTAAAAAATTAACCATTACTGACTACAACTTTTTTGGTTTTTTTAGCGTTTCTTAAAGCCAGACAGTTGCCATTTGAAATGACTGTTTTTTCAGTTTTGTGTCATGTCTGTGATCTACTTTTTTCTAAAAAATGAAACAACTGAATGAACATCCGCCGGTGATTCCATCATTTTTGCCAGGGGTTGCCATCAGGTAATTCAAAGTAAAATACAGAAACAAAGAAAACTGCATTCTAGACATGAATCACATTAAAATCTCTATTGTAAACTATCAGCCATATGAAAGACACATTGAATCATGATTTGAATTTGTTAAATAGATAAAATAAATAAAAGATTGCAGTAAATTATGATGTTCCAAAACCTGTTTAAAAGAAGCCAACAGTATCTGTCCATCTCTGGTTTTCTGAGTGCTGTTTTCTAAAGGTGAGCAGATCAATCCTAGGACCGATACTATCGATAGCAACGCTGGCATTGATATTGAACAATACTCGTTTAACAAGATCAATACTTTTTATTCTCTCCCGCACGCATTAACTGCAGCAGATTCACCAGTCTCCCCGTCTGTGTCACAGCACTTTGCTGCTCCCCCTTCATAACAACCGCACACGGGCTACAAAGCTGGTTAAATGCAGTGGAAACACAACAGCTTTATATAAGCACATAAAAAACCATAAGCAAGAAAACGTTGAGCTACAGAAATGGAGAGAGGAGACGAAACATTGTTCCTTGCCCTGACAGACGGACGTCACAGACAGAGGCGTCTCAGACCTCCAGAGAATATTCAGGTAGATGAGAGTGATCCCCTTCATATTCACTTTTAAAGTAGATACTATATGTCATATATTACTGGAGCCCAATCAGAAAGTGTAATTAAGATTCCAGTACATTTATCCCATTAAAATATGTCCTCTAATTGGGCTAACATTAGCTAATCCTTTATTTATCCCACGACGGGGACATTTATAGAATTAAAGCAACAGGCAAGTGCACATAATACAAACAAAATTACATAATGATTGAAAGATAATATGAGGTGGATTAGGAAAAAAAAAACACTATCAACATTGCATTACTAATACTATTATTATTATTCAATATTAATAATAAAATAAAAATCACAGAAACACTGAAAGATCAACAGTTCCATGATACATTGAGCTTAAATGTTAAAAAGTATCAGTATCATTATCGCCGATACTGATATCGATAAGATATCAGTATCGGCGATAATGAATTAACCTGCTATTGTATCGATTTAAATTCCCGGTAACTGGTTCTGGTCCACAGATAATGAGCTAGCATTTTTCTATTAAACCATGATATGATTTCAGGGCTGCAGGTTCTGCATTAAAGGTCAGAACATCAGCTAGATCCAGGTCTGGTTCATGATTCTGTTTTCCAGATCCATGCCTGTCTTAATCTTTAATAAATACAACTGAGATTTTCACCAAGCTGAAGCTTTTTATCCAAATCTTTCAGGTTGTGAATCCATTACATAGTTTTCTGGTTTTGAAAATGTGACTACCTGGTGTTTGGGTCTTACAGCATTTGGTTTCTATAGTTTCAGGTAACAGCCCTGTAAGGTTAGGGCAAATAAATCAAAAGTCGCCTCCTTTGCATGATGAGGGACAGAATACAGTGTAACACCGGTTTCCTATTGATTCTGGTCACAGCGGCATCCAGAGACAAAAACACTAATCACATCTAAATTCAGGGTCATCGTTATCGACACATGTTCCCAAACAAGGATCTTTAAACTTAAGTTAAACAGTAAAACCAGTCAAATCAACATTTCTTACCTGCACGTGTTTACGCTGCTTCACGACCTGCCGTAAACTGTGCTAGCTGTAGTTCCACGGTCCTTGTATAACAGCGTTTAAGTCTTCATTCTGAACTACAGTTTCTTGTATCGGAACCTCAGTGACCCTCTCGGTACAAACCTGTAGAGGGTGTACTCCTTTACAGTCTGCCGTAAGAGGACTCAGCGGGTGGGACGAGGAGAAAATGATGCGTCTACTACCATATGGATATCTATGTCTACTACCAGGAGGGGTTTAGAGACGGACCAATCAGAGCGATGTTTTCAGTGATGTCACTGACCGCTGCCAAAACGAAGGAAACCCAACATCAGCTTTGGATTATGATTGTCCTTTTATCAGTAAGAAAACAACCAATAAAAGTTTAAGAAATATTTTATTACGAGATGTTTTTTCACCAGCTTTTATATTTTACTAGTCTAGCATTTTTAAAAATATAAATTAAAGGTGGACTTGGTTTTTCCTTAAAAAATATAGCAATTTCTTCTTAAGTTTTTCAAAAATATTTATCCTGTTAAAGTATTTTTGATAAAGAGATGTAAATGGGATTTGGACCCAATGTGTACTTTTTGTAAAAATAACGAAGAAAATATTATTCATCTTTTTTGGGATTGTAACTATACCAAAATATTTTGGAGAGATATTTCAATTTTTTTCATAAAAGAAATATCAATATTACCTTAACGGATAAGTATGTTTTTTGGGGGGTACAGGGAAATGCGAACTTGTCAAAACAGAATTTTTATCTGTTATTTTTTTCATTATCTATGGTAAATATATTCACACCTATTTATTATCTTCTATTAATATCTATGTAGAATCCTTAAAATTTAGCTCAAATGTTAAAGCCATTCAAATTATAACTGCCCTTAAAGAAATGCAACCCCTGAGCACAGATTTGATTTTGACAATGTAAAATAATTGTTCTATATTCTGTAAAGCACGTTGATAATGTATCTGTATATAATCATTAATGTTCTGTTTTATGCATATGTTCTTTGTTTGCAATAAAAAAAATAAAATTTAAAAAACCCCACACATCAGATAACTGGTCTGGGTTCTACAGATGGTGTTTTTAATGTAGTGTTTTAATAATGATAATATTGTAGAAACACCGGTTAAGAACACACATAGTTACTTTTTTTTTTACAGAAAAAACAGAAATAACCAATAGGAGCACAGAAAGTCAGAATTGGCAACAAACCAAATCAATCCAGAGGCCAGAAATCCTCTTTAACTAGATTATTGAAAGGTGAATAAAACAAAAAAGTTAGTGGAGTCCTGCTTATGGTTGGTGATCAGATGGCTCAGTTCATCCAGTTGTTTCAAGTGCAGTGGTGTCAAAAAGTAGAAGTATACACTCACCGGCCACTTTATTAGGTACCCCATGCTAGTAACAGGTTGGACCCCCTTTTGCCTTC
>NW_015151754.1:11580-17731 GCF_000732505.1 Cyprinodon variegatus
AGTATGTGCTCCAAAAACTACTTAAAGTATAAAAGTACAAAGTAAAAAAAAAAACAGCCAGATGCCACTATATGAATGGAAAGCTTAATTTTATGACAATAAAAAAAAACGTTTAGAGATCGGGCCAAGGATGAGGCAGGTCTTGTTGGTCTTCATCTCCCGATACGCTCTCACCTGTGTCCGACCTTTCAGACATTTCAACATCTTTTTCTGAATCCTACACTGTAGCATGGCATAGACAATTCATGTTTACAGTTTGAAGAACACCTGCTTGCTTCTGATGATTTCCTTTAGCTAACCAATGAGTGTTTGCGTTATATGACTCATCCAATCACACTAGTTTTCACTAGATGTGGATGGAGCCAACATTAAATCGAAGCCAAGAGTAATGAGTAACATTTGTTTTAAAAAAATAATGAGTAGAAGTCAGAAGTAGGAAGAAAAATAAGTAATGGAGCAAAGTATAGATACCTAAAAAGTGTACTTAAGTACATTAACAATGCTGCTGCTGTTCTGATGCTGGACCCAAAACCAGAATCAGGGATCATGAATAAAGACACTTTGTTTCAGAAGAGGCTTTTATTGTTAAAGAATTATGTACAGATGAGGCAGCATTTTCCATCTTTCACAAAAAAAACAGCCGTTGAACTAAAACCTGCTGCTGCCTACATTTCCCAGAACTGATCTAAAATATCTGTATCTAACTGATCAGCTGAAACAACAAAGGTTCATGATGAAACTCCGCCTCCATCCAGTCTGTAAATCAGAGGATGGCGCCACTGATCCAGGATGTGTGACAGAGTGAAGCATGATGGGAGGTGAATATGGCCTCCTACTGTTCAATCTGCAGCTCCTGCAGCTCCTTCAGCAGCTGCTCCTCCTTCTGCATCTTCTCAAGCTACAGCAGAAAAGAAGATAACATTGATGTCATCATTCTCAGTGAGATGGGAAACCTTCCCTCGGAATATCACATCCCATCACAACATTTAATCTGCTCCAGTCTGGGTTTTACGTATCCTAATGTTATACTGTTTGCAGATGATGTTAGTCAATGTTTTGAGATCCGTCACCTGGTTTTTCTGCAGAACTTTTCCAGACGCCTGCTGCTCCCTCAGCTCCTCGATGGCCTTTAGCTTCTAAAAACACACAAAGACACGACAATGAGCCTCCAATAGTGACGGGTTAATGAGGCATATTTCCAAATAGAAATAAAGGCCTGCCTCTAAATCTGGCCCAACTTCCAATAATGGCCTGGACCAAGATGTACCCGAGTTAAATAAAGGCCTCGGCCTATATTAGAGGATTTACGGTACTTATGTTTTAGTGTTGGATATCAGAATTCATTAAAGGATATTAAATAAACAGATATTATTCATCATCAACAAAGGGTATGAAAACAACAGGCAGTGGGTAACATGAACTCTATATAGAAACAGACAGTGGAGTGATTCTCTCAGCATGTTTATATCAGAGATTTTAGTAGGCTTATATTGTAATAAACCGATATAAATATCAGCTCAGGACTTAGGCACCATAAATATACTATTAATATGAATAATTTCAATTTAAAACATGAAAAACCTTTATTGTTTGCAGATATGCGCCATTTAGAACTCCTTAACTTGCAGTTTTAGCTTGATTCAAAAATCTCAGATGAAGCATGTTTCTTGTTAAAATATCAATCAGTTAAGCCATAAATGAGTCAACAAATAATCAAGTAGGGGAGTAATCTCTAGTTGCATTTATGCTATTATTATAAAGCTGTTTTTAGTGTTTTTTCTGGTCTGGAAGCAGGAGCTGCTCATGTATGCAACAACAGCTGTGCTGAAATGTACCAGAAGCGTTTCACCTTTCTGACCGACTTCCTGTCTGGTTTATCTACTTCTTAGGAACTGATGCATTTTCTGTCCAAAACAGACAGACGACAGAGAAAGATTCGTCCTTCAAAGCTCAGTGCTACTGAGCCAGTGGGAATGACTGCATAGAATAGGAAGGCTGCTATTTGTGAGAGAAAAACAAACGGTTTAAATCTGGAATATTCAAAAAGACGCTGCCGTCACAAATCAAAATGGCGCCTATAAAAACACAAAAGTTAGATGTCCTCTGGTCTCTGTCAGACCTTTAATACAGAGATACTCTTCCAAATAATAGTCTGTCTTACAACTTAGAGTAAAATGACATGGTTAAGTTGATGGTGTTGATTTTTCTTCCGGACAGATTATATTTTGTTGCGTTTTTGCTGCAGCAAAATAATTTTGTAAATGGAAATTGAAAAAAAAAAAAAAAATGTCGTCAAGAAATAAACCTAAAATATTTACAATCAATGTTTTTGAGTGGAACTTTTCTTTTTATTATTTATTTTTAAATGTATTTAAAAATGTAAGTTTTCTTTAAATGTGATGTTTTCAATTTTCAAAGTTTTAGGAATTGATTCTTACAAAAAAAAAATGAATCATTTGAAAACAGCTAAATTTATCTCAAAACTTTTTTTTTATTAAAATGTTTTCCAAAATTCCATTCCTGGATGCATTTTTTTTTTTTATTTCCATTAACAAAACTTGTTTTTTGCAATAACAATGGAACTAAATTCCCTCCATAACTCTTCTCACCTTCTTTAGATTCTTGATCTTCTTGTCTGTCTCTGGGTCGCCGCTGCTTGCCTCTGATTGGCTGTTGCTCACAGGGGCGGGAGCAGACGCAGGTTCAGGGTCAGGTTTGGCCTCCTGCATTAAAGTTAGCGTACAGATCATCAATGATTAGAAAGATCATCAGAGAGATGACGTAACGAGGGACGAAGCATCCAGAGTCTGTTCACCTGTTTGGCTGCTTTCTTAGCTTCGCGCTTCCTCTGGTTCTTCAGAGCAGACTTGGAGAGACTCTTCTCTCCTGAGTGTCCTTTTCGGAGGTCCTGAGGAGGCTCATCCTCATGCTGATAGAAGACAAACACTAACATTTCTATTTCTATAATCACATACATAAGGTATTCAGATCTAGTTAATAATTCGAAGAAAAACGTTTCAGTGGCAGAACAGGAACTGGTCCGCTTCCTGCTGCTTCCTTACCAGTTTGGTGCTGGGTGTGGCGGGTAGGTGTCTCAGTGCTGGTGGGCGGTACGCCTGCGTGGGTGCAGCCTGAGTGGTCCCCAGCTCACTGGGTGCTGCCTGGTATTTTACGGGGCGCTCAGGAAACGCCCCGCTTGGGAAGGACTGCCAGCACACCTCCCAAAGCTGCGAGTTCTCAGCAACGCTGTGTTTGTGCAGCACCGAGCCTGTGTAGTGCCAGATCTTAAATCCGTTACTGACCCGCAGCCGAGGGGAACACGTTGCCGTGACGATGTGCTCGCCATCCGGACACCAGGAGAAAAAGGTGGCGTCCGGAGCCTCGGGCTTGGACACCTGAGGGGCAGAGAGTCATGGGGATGAGACCTTTGGAAAAGTGAGCGGACTTGGAAAAATAACAGCAGAAAGCTGCTGACATGGAGTACCAGGAAAAATCGTGTGCTATACGAAGCCAACATGAGCCAACGTGTAAAATGAGGTGGAAATAAGAAGCTGACATTAACCAGCAGATAAAACAGCTACTAGTGCAGATGTTGCCTTAAAATAAGATTATTACCGTTAACCTGTAATAGCAGTAACAATAACAAAGCTACTTTTACAGCAAGCTTTGATATTCATTTTTACTTTATAGTGAAATAGTTTGGAGAAAAGTACAACTTTGTACTTTGTCAATAGTAGGATATACGCCATGTCTACACGGTTCATATTACAGGAATCTGGTGAACATTAATATAAGGAATCTGTTCAGCAGGAGCTGAATTACCACTCAACTTTAAAATAAAATAAAAATGTATTTGCTAGTGGAAAAACTGTAATTTTGAAAAAAAAAAAATAGTTAAGATAAAAGGTTTTTAAGGCTTCAATGATGTGGTTTTTCAGCCACTTTTGTTTCCCAAGCACATGAGGATCTGCAGCTGAACCTGAATGCCTTATGCTACGTTCAGACTGCACAATGCAGAAGCAGCAAAAACATGCGTGCTGCTTCATTTTTGGTGCTCTAGCTGCGCAGTCGAAAAGCAGGTCTGATGCGTGTTGGGCGGAGCTACGCTATCCGTTCTTTGTGTCCAGATGCGTCTGATGCTCCTGTGTTCAACGGCAGAGAGCGCTTTTGCTATATTTGCTGTGATCAGTGGGTAAAAAGTAGTTCTAATGTTTTTTTAGTGAGAAAGTCCACCTGAAAACTTTAACTGCGCAGTCAGTTTATCAAGATAACGATCCTGCCTTCAAATGTTATTTCGCTGTTGGAGCTGCTCAGACCCCCGTACACCGGCGGTCCGCTGTAACTGGGAATCCCATTCAACAGCAGCCTCTGGCCCGGTCGCCTCTTCGCGGTTTTCCGCTACCATTTGCAGCGGCTGGAAGGTATTTTTCATGTACATAATCCAAACTGCAGGCACCAGAATAATGAAAGCAAACATATTTTACTGATAGTTTTCAACATTTTAGGTTAATTTAGGCGTTAATAAACTGTTTCAGAGGAGTGATCATAGCGATCTGCATCAGCAGTGCTGTGTCTGTCTCCCTGCCAGCTCCCAGATCAGCTTCTCTGATTGGTTGAAGCTCATGACGTGCTGCTCCTGCTGCAGGACCTTTTGCTGCGCCTTGTTCACTATTGACCTAGCATGTAAACTGGCCGTTTCTGCTGCCGCCAGCGCTTGCGGTCTGAACGTAGCATTATAGAAAGAGGAAGATGACCAGAAATGGTTGGAAGAGGATGGCGCCCCCTAAAGCTGTGGCAGAAATATGGATATATGTCTGCTGCCATGTTGTTTTCAGTGTTACACCATGAACAAATGTATTAAAGGCTCATTTAAATAGCATTTGTTATTTAATGGAAACATCACAACTACAAAACTTTGCATTTCTGAAATTAGCAGAGAATTAAAGTTTGGCTCACATTTGTAAATGAAACACTACAAGAGAGAGGAGTTCATTTAAAGGCCTTCTCTGTTCTCAGCAGCTTGGGCAGCAGCGCCTCGTGCTAATGCAGCATCATGTTTACATCACATCAGACCTGAGTGTTCATGCTGAAGGCAAACCCCTCACCTGTTTATACTTCTTCACGTCCCAAACCTCCATATGGCCTCTTAGGTTCCCGAAGCCAGCCAGTACAAGGATGTGACCCTGAGGACTGAGACCAGGAAGGATGATCACTCTGCAGGAATTCACTGTGAGGAGCCGCATTTTATCAGACACTAAAGGCTTTTAGAGTGAAAACTGTAGCTTTGCATCTACTAATAGATTTCCTCGTGTAAAAATCATTTGCGTAAACAAGAGCGCTGGCAGAGCTGTAGAAAAGCCGCTCTCACCTGTAGTAGGCAGCATTGCGGGGACCGGTGCCAAAGTCGAACACCGGGTCACACTTCAGGTTGAAGACCGTGGCTTTGGCCGGCATGAAGCCGTACACCACGCAGAACTCCATGGAGTTTGGACTCCACGCCACGTCGTAGATTGGCCCGTTTTTCGCTGTTTGAAAAGTCAAATGGAGGAGTTAGTTTTCGGAATCAGAGCTGAAGCTTTTATTCGGACTGAGCCCAGTTCTTACCGAGCTGAACCAGCGCCGTCTCTCCGTTCACTGCCAGGTAGTGCAATGTCTGCTCGCCATAATATGAAGCTCCGCTTTTGTCCACCTCGGTGCTCGCCGTGACCAGGATGGCCGACGCTGAGTGAAGGAAACCCAAGTTAACCTTGAAGATGATCCTCTCTGAACTCATTGCTTAACTCTCACCTTTTTGGTTCCACTGCATTCTGACTTTATCTGCCTTAAAGAAGCTCTTGTTGGCCAGCGCAGCGCTCGGCCCGCCCAGAACCGGGTACTGATACAGACGCACAAATGATGGCGCTCCTTTGATTCCTGGGACATATATGGCAACCTGCAGGGACAGACAGGACAGACGTGATGACACGCCCCACATAGTGGTGTATGGGTGTTGCTCTTTGCAGGCTCTGACCTTGCTGGGCTGAGCTCCAGGCGACAAAGCAAAGTCAGATACTTTCTGCATGTGCAACTTGTTGGCGATTGAATCTAAAGGAGAAAAGAAAAAGATACTGATGTTACTAGAAGGACACAAATACACTTCTGCATCGCAATC
>NW_015151754.1:18457-20161 GCF_000732505.1 Cyprinodon variegatus
GTTATCTCAGTGACTGAGCTCGGACCGGTCTGAGCACGTTTTTTCAAGGGTAGTGTAAATGGGGTAATATTGGACCAAAAAAAATATAAGTATATATGTCTGGAGCCATAAAAATGTAAAAAGCTCTATGTGTATTAGCCTATTATCAAAAAGGACTAGGACTTCAATACATAATAAGCATGAATGATTAAATGTTTATCCTGGAGCAAATGTCACATAGTAGCATGAGCTAAGGGGGAGAATTCACCGCACTGTTTAGGTTTTGTTGCACTGATGAAATTATAGCAGGGTTTATAGAGGAATGAATAACTCAAATTTAATGCTTTTTAATGCTCTTAGAAATAATTTTAATGCCACCAACAGGCTGCAGCCATGTCCCGAATTCCTCGTTTTTTAGCCACTTTTGTTGAAATGAGCTTTTTTCCCCCCATTCTGTAGCTTTTTCTCCGACTCAAGCCTCTTTTCTGAACATACAGCTTAGCGATCAACCGGTTCAACGCAAATATATCGCAACATAATATGTCTGACGAAATTGCTTTTGTAAAAAATTTTTTTTTAAATAAAGCATTTTAAATGCCACAATAAACACAGTTAATGAATTTTAATGCCAATTAAGGGCTTAATTTAAAAAATAATAATTTAATGATTTTTAATGACCCGCAGAAACCCTGTATAGGAATCATTCTATATTGAACGTGTTTCTGTTAGTGGAGTTCATCAGGTCATGAAGAACCAAGAAGGAACTGATCTCTATCAGAGCAGTGCTCTCCAACTCCGACATCCCACATCCACATCGCCAGCATTCCCTGCGTTATTTTCATTTTTAGGATTTGGGGGAAAAAAATGCATGCATCAGAGCACTGCCTGTTCAATCTGTGGATGAGTTTCCATCCTTGCAACCAAACTAGCAGCAGTAGTGGAGTTTGGAGATGCAATCCACTTCTTAAATCTAGCTTTGCGCTCCTCTAATTTATCCAGAAGTTCCTCAAACACACTTTTTTTCCTCACTCTAAACCTGTCGATTGGCTGCATATTTATCTGCCTTCCCTGGAAATGCTTTTCCAATTTACTCTCTTTATTTTTGGACAAATTCTCATTACAAATCAAAAAAGCAGGCGATCCTTCCTCACTGACAGGGGTGCAAATATATATTTTTGAGGTGGATGCGAACACATCATCAAACACTGCTAACTGGGACAAGGCATCGTTGCTCATATTTAACAAAAGTATGTTTTTTTTTTTTTAAATAAATGTTTCAAATTTTATTTTTTGGCAAATCGATTTTTACTAACAGCATTTTAGAGACAACGTTCTTTTCACTTCAAGCCCAATACAAAAATTCTTAACACATTGACCAAAAAAATGTTACTGACATCCATGCCGACGAATAGAAATGCTTCTTTGCTCCTCATTCCAGAGGAACGCCCGCCCCCAGAAGTGAAGAGAATGATATCTGTGTAAAGCCGGGCGTACACTGTGAGATTTTTTCAATCTTTCTACGCAGCTACAGTTCAAACTGCGATTTTCTAGTACAGTTTGAGTTCACAACTAAGATGCCTGTTCTAACACTGTGCAGGACAACGCTCTGATGCGATCTACCTGCTCACACTGTACGTATAAAACCACGTGGGACTCAGCTCTGTATGGAAGTAAATCTGTGTCGCTGGGATTTGACTTAAAAATGCCACTGAAATGTAAATGTTG
>NW_015151754.1:20338-24885 GCF_000732505.1 Cyprinodon variegatus
AAAATAAACAACAGTAAAGAAAAGAAGGCGGCGGGTTTCTTACTGAAATCGTTGTTCTCAAAGAAGTGCAGCTCGTTGTTGACGCTCCGAACACAGAGCTTCTCATCTTCAGACCATCTGGGACACCTGAGTACAATCACAGACGTTAAACCCCATCGATTAATTAGTCAGCGAGTGCAGGCAGAGTGATCGGACCAACCAGGAGTCCACTTTCTTCTGATACAGAGCTTTGATCATCCGGCCACTCGGTAACTCCCACAGCTGCAGGTTGGCGTCACCCTGAGGACTGTCCTGAGTCTCTGCAAAGAAAACATAGCATCTCAATCAGTTCTTGGATGTTTCCTCCTACATCATTATGTATTGTCGATTCTTACTGGTGTACGGTTGCCAGGTAACCAGGATGCTGTTGAGGGGAGAGAACTCCAGCAGTGCCGTTTTTGGGAGATCCAAGGTGGACACCACAGAGCCATCGGCGCATTTTACCACAGACACACTGAAGGACAGGCGGACAGTCAGTCAATGAGTCTGCATCTCGTCGCTTGGAAGCAAAAATGTTAAAAACCGACCTGTGTCCATTGCACCAGCCAAAGAGCGTCCCGTCCCTGCTGAAGGCGACCGACCTGCTGGGCCGACTGTCCCTGAGGAACACAGACACGGTCACAGCACGCCGCTGGGGATTTGTTTGTTTGTTTGTGGTGTGAGTGGAGGTACCTCTGGAAGAAGGAGGCATCCTCACACTGCGGGGGTCCGCACAACAAAGATGTCCCCTCTGATCCACGCACTGAAACAAGAGCTCACAGTGAAGCTAAACGCCTGAATAATACGAACAGGGAGAGACGCAGCCTGATGCCTGAAATATTCCCAGAATCCTCTGGACTGACCAAGCTGCTGTACCCACTGATCTCTATTTACTCACTGGATCGCTGATTGCCCGTTTGTAGTACAGGGCGGAATGAAGCCATCGGCCGCCATATTGGTACTCCCTAGTTAGACCGGTCGCAATGTAAACTACACGTGTGCTACAGCATAGACGAATGATGATGTCCTCATTTTCAGGGGAACTTAAGACTTTTTTAAGATTTCAAGATTTTACAGAAAGACTGAATTACAAGTACATGTCTGTTAATGCGGGCTGCTCAGTGGTGCAGTGGCTAGCACTGCTGCCTTGCAGCAAGAAGGTTTTGGGTTCTATTCCCAGCCCGGGGTCTTTCCGCATGGACTTTAATGTTCTCCCTGAGCATGCGTGGGTTCTCTCCAGGTACTCCGGCTTCCTCCCACAGTCCAAAAACATGACTGTTAGGTTAACTGACTTCTATAAATTCTCCCTGTGTGTGTGTGAATGGTTGTGTGTCTCTGTGTTCCCCTGCGATGGACTGGCGACCTGTCCAGGGTGTGCCCCGCCTCTCGCCCATTGACTGCTGGAGATAGGCACCAGCATCCCTCGCGNCTATTTCATTGTCTTAAATTCAGTGTAAAAAGGGAAGGGTTACTTCAGGTCACAGACATTAGCAATGGATTGTGGCGTCCAACACTCAGCCAATCCCGTTATGTTTTCTTAGTCACGTGACGTTTGTGGCGCTCATACTGAAGGAAAACCAGCATGACGGAGCCGGTCATGCAAGCTAACGCTAACTCAACTACAGAAAAATGAAAGTAATAAACTCACTGTTGAGTCGCACAACTGGAAAAAAAATAAAATCGCACAGTGTGAGCCCGGCTTAACGCGATTTTGTAAAGAATGCAATTTGTGAAACTCAAACTGAAAAAGAGAAGTTCTTTAACAGCTATTGGAAAAAATTTAATATACATAAAATTTGGAAAATAATGGATAAAAATAAAACGATTAAACAAATAAAACAGCAAAGTTACTCTCAAAACATCTTTTTCATTAAAAAAAACGTTGTTTCTAGATTGAACATTTTTCCCTTTTCAAAGTTTGATTTAACCACGTTTAAATGAAATGAAATCTGGTCGGCTGATATTACCTGAACTGTAAGAGGTTTTTTTTATTCCTCTCGGGCCGATAAGCGCGATCAGCAGCCAGACCGCATGAAGCGCAGCATATCACCTCTCTGTTTTCAACTAATGACGGCAAATTCAAAGCCTTCCGAACAAATGAATCAGTTTGACACAATTGGCCAAAACTCAACACGATTAATTTAATATGGCTTAGAATGGCGACATCTGCTGGATGCTATCAGAACTACAATCGAGTCGATCTCCTAATGTCCACATTATGTCATGGTTGAACTCGTTTGTTCCATAATTAATGGTTTTAATAATGATTATATAAACAAATAATAAATAAACTAATATCTGAACTGTGAAACTGCAATATAATAAACAGCCCCTCTGATGCATAACAGCTATGTGAGGCGAGTTTGGTCCTTTCAACGAATACTAATCTATCCTGTTTTCCAAGCTATATATACATTCGGTTATTGGAGGGGTTAAAAAGCATGCCTCTCTACAGACAGATGCAGAGTTTGAATCCCACTATTTTAAATAATTTTTTTTGCTAATTTATAATAATTAGAACAATTCTAGGCCTGTGCAGACTAATATTTGATTGTGCTGCACCTACAACTATATAAACACATCAATAAATTATCTGATAGTTAAAATAATTTGAACCAACTAAACAGATGATTGTATTTAAGGAGAGGCATCAATTGTTTAGATGCGGCGTGTGAATAAATATCAGTTATAAATGAATCAGTGCAGTGTTTCCCACACGATTTTAGGAGACTGTGGTGGGAGAGTCTCTGATGTCACACACACTCTACTTTCTTTTAAAAAAATATAAATATAAAAAATATAACTGCGGATGTCTGGGAGACAGCGATTCGCCTACATTATTTTAAAACATTTAAAATTCATTCATTTATTATAGACCAAATAACATTTTACATTTACATCCTGAGGGTAAACATGCTGCTGCTCTGACTAGCGCACTGAGAGGGACTCCTGTGGAAGCAGGAGAACGGGGTTGGGACGGGGGAGACGCCCCACGGCAGCACCTGCCGCTGGAGGACAAGAGTAGGAACGATACGTGCTTTCACCTAAGAGTCTGTTAAAGCCGCCAGTCACACCAGAAAAGTCGCTAGATTTTGTCGCTAGTCGCTTTTTTGGAAAAGAGTCGCTGGAAGGGTCTGAAAAGTCACTAAATATAGCGACAAAGTCGCTGAGTTGGCAACACTGCACGGGCGAACCGGGCAGCATTTTTCTAAAGGAGGGCGGAACGCGCGCTTTGAAAAAATATATACCGGTAGCATAAACAATTTGTCTCTCTATAGCGCTGGGTTACGGGTGGTATGAAAGTACAGCTGTGTCTGATAAACTGACAGATCTTTTTGTTGTTTTCTCTCTCTCTCTGTGTCTATATCAGACTGTGGCGGGCATTAATGGGAAACACTGCAGTGGATGGAGTGAACCTTTATTTTAGATCTGTCTGCATGAAGCAAACTATTTAGAATCAATTCTAAACTAGATTTAAATATACCATTTGTTTCCCTGTATTTGAATAAAACTGTAAATGGGAAAAAACCTGCGGTTTGGGCAGCGATTCTGATGAAATTAAATACTTCAGCAATAATTAAATTATTAGAATTTACTGTGAAGCTTGATAAAAAGCGTGACGTGACAAAACCTCGCTAGCAGCGGTCACATGACTGGGTGCACTCGAAACACCTCTCAGCGAAAAACGGTAGAAGCAGACTGACTCAAGCCTAACATCAGTACTTTCCACTCATTGCGACTATTCAGAGGCATTATGGAGTTTAATATGATACAAAAAACAAACTGCAGCACTCTTCTGCTCATTCTTGTAGTTTGTGCTCTCACTTAACCACCATCTTTTTTATATTTTTTCACCTTACCTGGAATACCATTGAAACCACTCGATTGTTTGCTGGGCCGGACCTATTCAACATGGTTGTAAAAATCTGTTTACTTCTTTCTGGTCGTTTTAAATCATGATTTCAGTTTCACCTGCGCAGGTTTAATGTTGTTTTCTTTTACTGAAACAAATAAAATAAATAAACATGGATGCCCTTTACCCAATGTACATAAAGGTCTGCAGCCTTATAGGTGTAGCTAGGTGTATAGTTGTAATGGGTCAAATAAAAAGGATATTTACCTCTATAATAAATGTTCCTTTTTTATTCAAATTGAGACTTGGGTATTATGTTGTAGCCATGGTGTCATTTTTATCATATAAATGGAAGAAGAAAGAGAAATATCTGCTTTAGGAATCGGCTAAACGCCCATCAGGGACCGGCTATACCCATGTCAGAATAATCTGGTTAGATCAGTGACATACTCGCCGCCTCCTGTTGATTAGAGGCTGAGCTTCTCTTATATTAAAGATGCATTTTATTATGTGTTGCAGCTTTGTTATCAAGTACTTGATGAAGAGTTTTAAACAGGAATGGATCTGGATTTAAAAAAAATAAAATAAACAACAGTAAAGAAAAGAAGGCGGCGGGTTTCTTACTGAAATCGTTGTTCTCAAAGAAGTGCAGCTCGTTGTTGACGCTCCGAACACA
>NW_015151754.1:27324-29831 GCF_000732505.1 Cyprinodon variegatus
TATATATATATATATATATGTTTGGGTCAAATGTTTCAATTGTTTTTTTCCCTCAATATAACATGCAGTATACTTCAGCACATAATTTTTTCATGTGAGCAATATAACAAATATTACAAAAACCTCAGCGTCAACCACTTAATAATTATTACATTGATATTTCAAAGGGAATTGCTTTCTATTTAATTTCTATTTTCTAACTTTAAGCACAATGTCAATGGCTAACTCAGTCAATATCTTCAAGTTGGTCCGAAATAGCCAGACTAATGTTATGCTACATATCATACTATAGGATACATCGGCATATATGTGGATTTTCTTGGTTAGCACATCCACTTTTTGGTGGAAAGACTTCACACAGCTGGCAAACTGCTTGTTTGTAGGCTGCTACAGGTGTAGGCATTTTTACTGTGCGTCTCTGTGGGTGTGGGGAGTACCAATATGGCGGACGTTTGCTTTACTTTTTTTGTGGCAATCAGCAATCCAGTGAATAAATAGGGATCAGTGGCTGCACCTGAATACGGGTTTAGTTAAACAGGAGTTATTATTTCAGCCTATTCTGACCCACAGGTGTTAATAATACACTTAATAGCTGTTTGTTAGCCAACATTAGCAGAAGGTTCTGAGTCCTAATTATTAGATTCAGATCCTCTTTTATCCATCTATCCCAACATCAGAAGGTTTAAACCAAGGATCTATGAGGAGGAAATAAAACCTGCTTGATTCTCACACAGGTTTGTTCCCAATAACTAAAGGATTTTACTGCAGCATTAGTTTGTGACTTCTGATTCTGTCTCCTTGAACCCCAGTCGGCCTCAGCAGATGGCCGCTCACACTGAGCCTGGTTCTGCTGGAGGTTTCTTCCTGTTAAAAGGGAGTTTTTCCTCTCCACTGTCGCTACAAGCATGCTTAGTGTGAGGGATTGTATTTGAGTCAATGAGTCAATGCAATCAACTGGTTTTCCTTAGATAGAGGACTTTGAATCAATCTGACTGTATGATCTGGTGAACTGCAAAGTGACTTCAGATGATGTGTGTTGAATTGAATTGAGGCATATTTCAGAAAAATCAAAATATTTATTAAACTAATTTATTTTATACCCGACAGTAAAGTAAGTTATATTTTCCCCCCATCCGTTTATCTGTATCATTCAAAGATATCACCCAGAACTATAAAATCCAGTTTGTTGTTTTGCTTCTACACTGAATCTTATTCAAACTTTCTCAGATTTAGAAGTTTGATCAAAATGCAAAGATAAAACCACCAGATAAAATTAAATTAATCTATTTTCTAGACTAAGCATGATAACTTTATATATTCGGTAAAAACCCAGAGCCACAGACAGCAGCGGAACCTGCGGATCTCCATGTTTTTGTGTAGAGAATATGAGCATTAGTAGGTCAGTCAGCTGCCATGTTGGTGCAGGTATTTTTCATTCTCGTCTTTCAACAAAAACGTTTAGGCCGATTTTATTCAAGCCGAATTAACCGGCTTGGTCTGCTGTTTTCAAGGAGTTGAAGTTCCTGCTGCCGGAGCTTAGATTTTACGCCCGAACAGATGTAAAACAGATTTCTTAGGGAGTCTGGTTAAACGCTAGTCCACAGTGAAGAGAAGCGCTTCACCAGAAACTATTACTGTAATTTACCGATCAGCTGCTGACATCACAGCTTGAACGATAAACATTCATGCAGAGACTTTTGAAAGCAGACATTTAACTATCAATTACCTGCGAGCAGAGGAATGGGGGGCGCCATGATTACATGTGCAGGAAGAGGAACGGAGTTAGTCGGAAGTGCGTGAGGCAGAGGAGGCGGGGCGGGCAGTGCCACATCAGCATACCACGTCTAGATGTCTTAAAAAGAGTCCTCTAAAAAATACATTTTACCTTTTAAATTCAATATAAACTTTCAATATCTGTGTTAAGATGGTAAAAGCGTCTTTAATAAAAAAAATATATAGTTTTATTAACGATTAACGTCAGTTTAAACTTCAACCAAGATCAAAAATCTGGAATTTACTAACAACTAATATAACTTCCGTTTTCAAAATAAAAGCTAATGATTATGTACTGGTGAAGATTCTCAGTCATCAAAAGTAAAAAAAAAAAAAAAAGAGTTAAATTTTAAAAGAAGTTAAATTCCAGTGGATTATTTTTTTTTTCTGGAATCTGTGTTATGTGGGGTATAATATTTGAACAAAGTGACTCTATCTTACTAATAAAGAAAAAGTTAGTCAAAATTTCTTCATCAAGCTAAAAATAAAAGCAGATCCAGTACCTACACACAGGAAAACATCTATTAAATTAATGTCTTTGAACATCTAGAGCGGAGGTCTTCAACAGGGGGTCCACATGGGGGTCGCAAAAGTTTTGGTTGATTAGACTTTTTATTTTTTTTTTATTTTTTTTTTATTTTTTTATTCCCCCCTGAAATTTTTTCCACTAATTGAAATGTCTTTAAATCCACATTAACATGAATTCAACACACTGTAGTAAACAGATAAATGGA
>NW_015151754.1:30546-34506 GCF_000732505.1 Cyprinodon variegatus
TATATATTCCTTCTGGACTGATAAAACTTGGTTCACTACCCGAGATGGATAATGTGCCATTTTTAATGTTTCCCTCTTGTACCTGCTATCGTTTAATCAGATACGGAAAAAAAAGCAAATAAACTTTAAATAAATAAAATTATAAATAAACTTAAAATTGTATCTAATTTCATGTAATTGCTATTGTTTATTTAAATAAACTGCTTAAACTGTCTAGAGATAACATATAATGTGAATTGGTGTAAATAAACTGAGTTAAATTGCTAATATCTGCAATGATGCTCTACCATTATTAATGTTTTATTCCAAATGATATTTTCCAGATTTATTTTTTGTCTATTTTATGTTTAGTTATCTGCCACCAAAACACATTCATCATATGTGCAAAGCACTACTTTGCAAGAACACTTTTTTTATTATGATTATGACATAGTGGGGAAAAAAAATAGGATAATTTAATCAGTAACACTTCAGTGACTCAGGTCCAAATGCAACTGAAGTAGTCATTTTATTCTGAAAGGGTTCACAGGAAGTTCTCCTTTGGTGATCAGAGATTTTACGCGGATAGATCTGATTGGTGGGGGCGTGGCTCGCTGAATGGGGGCGGGTACTTGTGTTTTTGAGTACGTAGACAAAGCTTAGTTCTTCCCAGACCGAGAGGCATCGGAGCGGAGCACTGGAGGAAAGTTACCAGCTAAAATAAACTAAAACAAAGAAACAAAGAAACTAGCAAAGAAGAAGAAAAGATGGTGGCCAAACAGAGGATCCGCATGGCGAACGAGAAGCACAGCAAGAACATCACACAGCGGGGGAACGTGACCAAATCCACGGTGAGTGACCAAACCTGAACAGACCCAGCTCAACTGGGACCCAGTGTGAGATTTCTGACCTTCCCGAACCAGTTTGAGCTGAAACTGGGATCTGATTGGTTTTATGACGTCACGTTAACAGGACCTGGGGCCCCTGAGATCAATCAGCTGATTGGTTATTGATTTAGAAGAAGTTTCTCATTGGCTGCAGCTGCTTGTTTCTCTGTAGGATAAAGAAAATAATTTCTTCAATTCATTACAAACTGAACGTTTTATCAGTGGATCATCTGGATCAGTGAGGGGAAACTTGAGGCTGTCAAGTTTGAGGAGGGATTGATGATCTGTCAGAGTGATCAGGTCATGATGTCACCAATCAGAGCTGGTTAATCATCAGGCTCATCTGTTCTGGTTTCAGAGGAACCTGGTGGAGGAGAAAGGAGTGGGGCCATGGCTGCTGGCGCTCTTCATCTTTGTCGTTTGTGGATCAGGTGAGTCTTCCTCCTCATGGATCATACATCAGTTCATTCACATCCGTATTGATCTCTCGTTGGTCCTACTTTGAATCAAAACTTCATCAATCATTTAATATAAAAATCACATAATAAAATCTGTTATATTGAGACCAGGAGAGGATATCCTCTGTAGCCACCAGGGGGCAGCAAAGGTTAAAAGCCATAGCCTTGAAGGATGTAAACAACAATAGAGTTATAATGGAAGAACATATTTATTAGCAGCTAAACGGACATTTTCTGAAGTTTAGATCGTAAAAAAACGGATTTATTTCAGTTTTATATTTGATTGTTTATATTTTTTTTCAACCATAAAACCCTTTTTTTGTCTTATTTTATTATTATTATTATATATTTTGTATATATATTTGTATATATATATTTGTATGTTACGGTTTAATTACATTTTTAATTTATATTTTAAAATCCTTTGGATTTTTCCGCATACATTTTTTTCACTACCATATCCAAGACATTTGCACATTTTAATTTTTTTATTATTAATATATATATTTTTTTTGTTCTTTAAACCTTTACTTTTGCCTTTTATTGTTTCTCTTAAGTGTTTTATACAGTTTAAGAGCAATATAACTTTTTTCCCAGTCATGCTGCATATAGGAAAAAATACAGACTTTAGATAAAAGGAATAAATCTATTTGATCATTCAAGTATTAAGGCATTAATACCATACTGCTGACAGATGTTTTTCTTTTTTAATAATCAGGCTAAATCACATTTGAGAATCCTCTCTTCTGATTTCACATTTTGTTTTCAAATATTTAGACTATTTCACTTTAAGACCAGTTTGGTTCTTCTGCCAATTTCCGTAAAATTGGAAAAACCAATAAATATAACTTTGTTCCACATGTCTCAAATCATGATCTCCAGACGGTATCTCTCCAATTAGATTGTTAATATTAGATTATTCTTTGGATTATGGCAGCAGCAGCCTCAAATCCAGGGTGACGTCATGAAACCTCTGTAAACGGACACTTTGACCTTTCACAGTAAAAGTTGCCCTGACCTCAGAGAGAAACGATCGATAAGGAACACCTGGGAGCAGGCTTGTGTTTATCTGAGCATGCTCCGTAGACACAGACCAGTCAGTAATCATCCTTCCTCATGTTTACCCTTTCAGCTGCTCTCATAGCGCCAGGATCACAGTCCCTGAATTCACAAGTATTACACCCTGATGTTCATTAGGAGCAAAATACTTTTAGCTGCTTAAAAAAATGCACAAACTTTTAAATTTAACACAAAAAATGCAGTTATTTGTAATAAAACATGTAAAAACAATTTTTTCATAACAATCTGTGACTCACCTGACCGTCTGTTTTCCTGCAGCCATTTTCCAGATCATCCAGAGCATCAGAATGGGCATGTAGATTGACATCTTCGGCAAGGGGGCGGGGCCTGAACTGTGAAAACATGACATCATCAGAGAGCTGAGTTCCTGTTGCAGAATGACACAAACATTCCTGAACTCTGACATCATTCCGAACCCCGCCCTCTCCAATTTCGCCCCCAGCCTGTTATTTGTGTTGGCACGGCGTGCCGCCGCTTGCTGACCTTCCCACAGAGCTTCACCCCGTGCCTTCCTCTGTTTACCTGGACTGTCGCTCCGCCCCCTCTGGGTTTACCTTATCGGCCTGATGGAGGTGGTGCGGGAATGAAAGTCCACATCCAACCTGTCTCCCTGACAGGAAGTGACCTTTTGAATCAGAAGGTGTAAAGGTGCTGACAGGTGATGCTGCACCGTGTGCAGCCCTACCTGAACATTCCTGATCCACCAATAAAGTTTCACTCTCAACATCAACCCTGTTTCTGTGGTTCCTGGTTCTGGAATGCTCTAGAATCTGGTTGTTTTGTATTTAGGTTATTTCCTTTAGTTCTAATTAAACCCACGAAATTATTCCAGTTCATAATAAGGAGTATTGATAAAAGTAATAGCTGAAGAAGCTGGAGCTTCAAATCCTGCTGCAAATACTGTGTTTGTCCACCAGGTGGAGCCGTTTCCCCGCTAACAACTTCCTCTGGATTCTCCAGGGTCGGTATCTACCTTCCAAAGAAGCGTTTTTGCCTTCAGTTCAGCTAAAAACATTTACTTTAAAACAACAAATTTAACAATAATTTAAAATAAAGAATTGTAATATTTTTGGTTAATATTTAACTTCTCAACATCCACCTCATTTTGGGAAATTCTCACCCTTTTTGCATACCCAAATGCAAAGAAAATAACTTAGGAACTGTAAGCCCAAAATACATGTGCAATACATTATTAGAAAGCTAACACCTTCTAGTTTGTGAATATATAAATGAGAATTGGGTGACTAGAACACAGACCAAGCTGCATCAGTTAAAACATGACTCAAAGTTGTTTTTTTTTTTATTCTTGAAAATAATAGGTATTTTTTTTAACAGCAATATTGGAAGACATTCTTGAGAATAGCAGGTCTCATCGTATTACATTTGTTCTACAGCATGGAAACAACAAATGCAGAAAATTTTAGAACTCTAGCTAACTTGCTGTGGGGATTTTGAACTTGAAGTGTCACCAGCGTCTCCAAATGTGCCAAAAGCTTTTACTCAACTATTTGACCCATAGAATAACACTGAAGCATTTTGACTGCCACAAAAACATT
>NW_015151754.1:35573-37148 GCF_000732505.1 Cyprinodon variegatus
GGTCAATGACCTGCTTACCTGTAACCTGTAACAATCATATCATGCCTATTGCTTTAGGTTAATAGAATATATTAATTAGGCTATGTATGCTTCCAAAAAAAAAAAAAAAAAATTCCACCATCTCTCTCTTTTTTTTCTTTTTTCTGGAAATTTGGATCCACTTTGCCTTCAGGCCAGAAATATTTCCAGGTTGACGTGTTCAAATGTCCTTCAGGACCATGGAGCCCCTTTACACCAATGTGAAGCAGCTCCATCTATTATCGGAACTCTGAGATCTTCTATACAAATTACAAATATGAATTTATCCATGGGTGAAAATGACCTCCCGTCTTCCCCCCATGATCGACCAGGACTGGTTCCAGTTTAACACTGTGTTGGTAATAGGATTTTCCCAGGATTTATCCTGTTTGTCTCGTGTTTTTCCCTTTTTCCATGTTTTGACCTCATGTTTGTCTTTTGATTCTCCTGTTTTTGTCCTATTTCCCTCATGTTTATCCCATTTTGACCTTATTCTGCCCAACAATTGTTTTGTTTGACTTTTCCACCTCCAGGTTTGTCTGTTGTTGTGTTTATTCCTGCTTTTATACCATTTTCCCTTGGTTTTGTCCAGTTATGTCTGTCCCATGTTTATCTCTGTATTGGTCCTGGGTGTCCAATGTTTAACTCCATCTTTATCTTGATGTTCATTTTGTTTTTTTGTCCCATTTAATTCCCTGTCTGACCCTGTGTCCATCCCAGAGTCTGTCCCTGTGAGGATTCAGCGTCTCTGACCCATATCAGTGTCTCCTGTTGGTCCCCTTGTGTTCAGAGCAGACGTTCTTTGTTCTCCGGCTTTTGTTTCCAGTGTCTAGAGAGCCATCCTCAGACAGCAGCTGGATGTTCATTCAGAAAGCTGGAAAACAACAGCAGGCTGCCTGTTTGGAGGCATCCTAATATACCTCCAGAGTTCTTGAATAGTTTCATGATATTCTGCACAAAATAAAACAGATCGGGTCTTTACCAGGTTCTATAATCCCTGAATTCCGACTTCGAACATAACAGATGAGAGGTTTAACCTTGTCTACATTCAATAAAAAAGATTTTTTTTTAAATCATATAGAAGCTATGATCACTCAACTTCTGATAAATATGCCTCCTGATGAACTGTGAAGGATGCTTTTGCATGAAGACATCATTCAGTTTGTTTATATATACATTTAATTTACAGAGCAATTTTTTAAATTTGGAAATCATTTATCACATTTATATTAAAATAAGTGCTCCCATTTTGGTTTACACTGTTTTTTTCGAGATTTATTTTAATTTGTATTCTGTTGAGTTTGGCTGATAAACCATGAATAAGATGGAGGAGAGAGAAATGGGTCATATGGGTCCATCTGCTCCAACTGGTTGGTTTTGACTATCTCCTTTTGCTTGTTTGCCACTCCTATTTTTCTGCATGGCTCAGACAATGAAGGAATGTGGGGGGAAAAATCCTGTGCCTTAAACTGCTTGATCCCACTTCAGACACCAAAAGAGATGGACTGAGCACAATGGATACTCTTGGAGGGATGGATAGCACTGAGGGTCAACAGT
>NW_015151754.1:38674-51694 GCF_000732505.1 Cyprinodon variegatus
GTGCATCCACATACATACAGTTCATCAAGAAAAACAACAAACAAACAAAAAAAGAAATAGGGCAGAGATTGAATGTGACTTACCGGTATGTACATTTAAAGTGACTTATACACATATGGATTTGGCGTTGAACATTAAAGTGGTACAAGCTAAGGAACAACGGTGAAGTAGGGAGATAACTCTTATTTAACAGGATTATTTCACAGGGTACTAATTAGTAATTGCACACTAGTTATTGCAGTTATAGTGCCGCATTGTAAAGTCTGAAGGCAGCAGGGATGAATGACCTGCAGTTGTGCTACTTTTTACAAACATGGTGTATAAGTCTATCGCTAAAGGAGCTGCTCAGTTCCCCTACGTCAGGCGTAACCATTTAAAAATCAGCAGGGTCCGAATAAAGACAAACAACCAGTAAAGGTCCAGTGAGTAGCTGGTGGGTCCTAAAACAGACCATGAGATTGTGCTGTTCTTTGGAACCTTGGAAAGCATAAGAACATGGCCCACATGAAGAAACGCTTCCACCAGCCTGGACTGCGGGCAGATGTGATCCTGTTTTGTAAAAGTTGCCCTCAGTGCCAAAAATTCTCACTGAAAATACACTCCAGAGCTCCTCTCCAGTCCTTTACCAATCATCAGACCTCAATTTGAACGATGAGGAAGGGACATTTTTGGAAACTCTGGAAAAAGAAAAGCAGGCAGCCATTACATGCTGGTTATAATGGACTATGCCACAAATGATCCAGAAGTGTTCTCTCTGAGGGACATGAAAGCCAAAGCATTTGCTTTCTGTCTTCTGCAGTTATTTTCAAGGGTTGGTTTCCCACATGAAATTCTTGCTGATCGTGGAACTTAATGTCCAGTCAAAGCTTAATGACTTCGTATCATCCCCACACTGATGGCCTCTTTAAAGCAGATTCTGCTTAAGTTTGTCAATGAAACGGGAACAAACTGGCATCAGTTGCTACCTTACAGAGAAGAACCATTGGCTTCAGCAGTTTTTTTACCTTTTGAAATGTTATCCATCCATCCATCTATTTCTGCTTATCCGGGGTCGGCAGCTTCAGTAGGGAGGTCCAGACGTCCCTCTGATCAGCCACTTGGGCCAGCTCCCCCTGGGAATCCCAAGGTGTTCCCAGGCCAGCCAAGAAACATAGTCCCTCCAGTGTGTCCTGGGTCTCCCCCTGGGCCTCCTCCCAGTGGGACGTGCCAGGAACACCTCACCAGGGAGACGTCCAGGAGGCATCCTAACCAGATGCCCAAGCCACCTGAACTGGCTCCTCTTGATGTGGAGAAGCGGTGGCTCTACTCTGAGTCCTCCCTGACAACTGGGCTCCTCACCCTATCTGTAAGGGAGAGCCTAGACACACTACGGAGAAAACTAATTTCAGCCGCTTGCATTCAGATTCTCGTTCTTTCGGTCATGACCCAAAGCTCTTGACCGTATTGATGAGAGTAGGAACATAGATCAACCAGTAAATTGAGAGCTTTGCCTTTTGGTTCAGCTTTCTCTTAACCACAACAGAGTGGTACTGTCATGATCTGGCCTGTTTGCTCTCCCTTAATTGTTCATTTCTTTCACCTGTCGTTTTCCCTGCCTTCCTCAATTACCATTTATTCCTTTCACCTGTTTCCTTTGGTTTATATTCTGTTGAGCCTGTGCATTCGGGGCCAGATCATTATTTGTTTTTCTGCTAGTCTGTCCGTTCTGTTTATTTCATGGTTCATGTTTTGGATCCTGCCGGCCAATGGAAAGAGGTTTTTGTGTCTGTCTCGCCTCCTAATCGTCCACTGTTCCTCCCCCGTGCAGTCCTCTGGGTTTTTGGCTCTATACGTGGGGAGGCTCAGTTTTTGTCCCAGTAAGCCTGGCTCCAAGGAGGAGACCAGTTTAAAGGTCCTGCATCAAGTTCTCGTTCCACGTCCTGTCTCTGCTACCCTCTGCCACTGAGCCTGCCCGTCTGCACCTGATCCTGTCTGTTCCTGTGGGTGACCACCTGGTCAGACTCTGAACCTGCCTGGGAGCTCTGGGATGCATGGAAGCCTGGATCCTGCCTGTTCTGTCCGTTCCAGTCTGTTCTGTATCCCTGACCAGAATCGGCTTCCTGCAAGACCTCTGGAACTGCAGCACTGGGGACATTCTTGGACTGGACTGTTAAAACAGGTAAGTGATCAACTCGGATAATTGTCTTCTGTCAGATGATCGTGGTCACTTACCTGTGTTTCTCCCACTAACAGAGTGTCTGTGATTGGGCGGTGCCCCGCCCCCCACCTGCAGTTGCCGCATGCCACAGATCCTAGCAGCTCCCCTTGTAGTTTTGTTCTTCATTTAATAAATGTTTTGAACTTGCCTACTGACTGTCTCTCCTTGAATACTGGGTCCATCTGTCCTCATTTCATGACAGGTACAGCGCACGTTTTACAGCAGATGCCGCACCAATCCGCCTATCGATCTTCCCCTCCTTCTTCCTCTCATTCCAATAGGGGCAATACATCCTTCCCAACCCGGAGAAGGTACTCTACCCTTTTCTGGCTCAAGACCATGGTCTCGGATTTGGAGGCACTGATCCTCACCCCGGCCGTTTCACACTTGGCTACGAACCGCTCAAGAGAGAGCTGTAGGTCAATCCCTGATTAAGCCAATAGAACCACATCATCTGCGAATAACAGAGACGCGATCCTAAGGCCACCAAAACAGATCCCCTCAACACCTTGGCTGCACCTAGAAATTATGTCCATAAAAGTTATGAATAGAATCAGTGATAAAGGGCAACCTTGGCGGAGTCCAACCCTCACTGGAAACAAGTCCTATTTACTGCTGGCAATGCACACCAGGCTCTGACACCGGTTATGCAGGGACATAACAGCCCCTATTAAAGGGCCCAGTACTCCATACTCCCAGAGTATGGAGTATTAAATGTTATACAGGCATGAAGTAATGGTTCCCCTATCTCCTCTGAGGAAGATTTGGGATGGCGACAAAGAAATGTCCGGAGCTGTTAAAGTGGTATTTTATGTTGTCCTGATGCATGAGCAGCTGGAAAAGATAGAACTGGCGCAGGCTCAAACGGCAGAATCACATAAGCACCAGAAGGCCTGGTGTGACCAGATAGCCAAGTGAGGTCTTTCACTCCTGGATAAAAGTGCCAAGGGATGACAGGAAGATGCTAGTAAAGTGGAAGGGGTCACATGAGATCCAGCAGAAACTGGGACAGACCACATACCAGATGACCAGTCCAGATCAACCCCACTCCAGCAGAGTACTGCACATCAACTTGCTAAAGGAGTGGATGACGGGACCAAAGGCAGCAGAAGAGGTCTTATTTATCAAATATGTTCAGGAGGATGTGGTAGCAGAAGAGCACTATGTGTCAGCGGTCACTCCTCAAGACCTGGACCTCTATCACCTCTCTGAAGGAAAGCAGAGCCAGGAGAGAAATCTGTACAATTCAAATGTATTCCAGTGGTGCAACCCAGTGGTCCTGATTCTAAAGAATGACAGCATCCATTTTTGCATTTATGTCATTTTGACAGAATGGTTGAGCACCTGGAGAAGGCCAACCACCATTATCTCTGTAAAGGATGTTAGCAGCATCTTCAGTCTGCTGGCTTGACTGTTAATCCATCAAAGTGCCTGTTTGCCAAAGCTGAAACTCAGTATCTTGGATTAGTAATTGGAAATTGAGTAATGAGGCCTCAGGTAGATACAGTTTCTGCCATTGAGTCCTGTCCCATTCCAGTGACAAGAAAACAATTAAGATCCTTCCCTAATTTCTGTGCCAGGGCAGCTGCTCTGTCAGATTTAACTGGATCCACTTTAACATCCACTGGACTGATGACGCCGAAGTGGCTTTTCAGGACCTGTGGCTTTTCAGGACATTCAGTAAGAACCCAGTTTTGCAAAGCCCTCTTTGAGCTAGACTGCAGACCGATTTCTCTGAGAGAGAATTTGGAATAGTTCTGTTGCAGGGACCACCAGGAGATGGTCATCCGGCTGCCTTTATCAGCCGCAAGTTGTTTCCAAGGGAAGTACAGTATTCACCAGCGGAGAAAAAGCCTTTGGCCATCAAGTGGGTCCTGAATTCCTTCAGGTATTATCTGCTTGGACAGGAATTCATTTTGGACACAGACCACAAAGGGGATGGGATTTTGCTTTCTTTGGTTCATTTGAGGATTTTGTATGTTATACCCCATGTCTTTCTTTAAGTTCCCCTTGTGTCTCAGCATGGTAGATCAGTTTGTTTGAGTTAGTCATATTTTGTTGCTAGTAATTCTGAGTAGTTTTGTTACTGTGATCTCTTATGGCCCCATTGTGTCTTTATAATTTATATTTCACTTCTTGGATTAAATAAAAGAACTGTATTTTTTGGACTCAGGCCTGTGCCTGACTCTCGTTGCTGCTCAGTCCATCAAATGAACAGAAACTTTTTTTACTCAAAATTGGTTGGCTCATCAAGCAAATTTTAACACCAAAGATAACTTGATCCCTGCATCTTTCTTTTAAATCAGTACATCTTTGCTTGCCGGGTACTGACAAGCACCCAATGACTGCAATCCAGCTGTCATTGGGTGAGAACTAGAACTATGGACAGGTCTGTGGTCCATCAAAGAGACACATGGGACAAAAAAAGCTTCTCAGAGTACTGAGGAGACTCCGCTAATGCAAAAATAAAACATCATCTCTCTAGAAAGACCCCAGGTTGATGCTTCAACACTAGATTATACTTTGGAACGGGGATTCCAAAGTCTGGTCCTAGGGCCATTTGGAGTTCTTGCAATGATTTTGACCAATTTAGTGCTCATAAATGGCATTAATTTGGTTTTGCTGCTCCGGCAGCTCACAAAGATAGAAAAAAATGTGCTAATATTCTGTTTCCATAAAAAGTTTTTTTTTTTTTTTAACTAAAGTATCAGTCTCTCGCTGATTATTTTTTTTGTTTAGTTTTGATTTGAGGCCAAAAAGAAAAAGAATCAAATTGATTAATAGAATAATCATACAATTTTGTAATCAAATCTAATAATTACCAAGAGTTACGTATACAGAACAAACAAAACTAGAAAAAAATAAACATTTCTAATTTAAAATCAAAAATATTTGCCGTATACAATCATTTAAAAATCACAATATATTTCTTTTAAAATTAATAACACTCTTCCATTAAGAAATGTTGATTTATTTTTAAATTAATCAAAAAAGTAATAAATAGAATAATAAACTACTAGAAAAAATTATTTAATCTTATTGCCTCTTGGTTTATTACACTTGGCTAAATAAAGGAAAAGTGGCTTAATTATTATTTACATTTAAGCATAAACACACATACAAAAATCTAGACTAAATGATCAAATACAAACATTTGTTTTTTTTATTTTCAAACGTTGTAAATAAAAATAAATATTTTTATTTAATTGAGAAATTAATAAGAAATATTAACCACCCGGCAACCCCAAAAAACAACATTGCCCCTAATGTTAGCATTCTGTCGCTAATGTTAAAATACAACAGAAGACAACAGAAGTTAATGGAGCAGTGATAGCACGCTAATGCTATCAAGGCTAACTTTTAGGACATTAGGACACAACAATGATTTCTTGCGAAAATACAGAACTTTTATTGTGTTCTACATTTATCTACACAATAGCTTCCCTTTTCTTTGAAAGATGAACAACTTGTAAACAGGTTCAAAATTTTAACGTTTTGAAAACATCCCAAGCACAGTATAACTTATTGGAGGAGCATTTTTTAGGAAATACACACATTAAGTTTCAAAGAATACACTACCTAGTAGTAGAGTGGCAGGGAACTACTGTTTCATGCACAGATACCGTAGTTAAAATATTATATGAACAAGAAATTGAACTTTCTGCAGTTTAGATGCAGAACAATAAGCATTTCCGAGATACATAAAGATAATGGAAAAATAGCAATATTTATTACAGCTGCTCAACAATCAAAACATTTCTATCATTAAAATATTAGAATCTAGAATCTGGAAAGCTTGTAGATGTTGGCTGTTGGAATTTAAAGACCCATGTAGCAATGCTCTTTATGACAGAAATACGTTTACCCAATCAGATGGACCGTCAGGTATAAACAGAACGAGAAAAAACACAAACAATAAGCCAGATTGTTACCGTGGTGAGGTTCAGGAGTTAATAAGGAACACTGTCTGCTCTAAACCAAACCTTGTTCCTTCAAGGTTCTGAGCATGCACACTTAATTCGCTGTGAGGTCTTGTAATTCATTAAGGTGGCAGAGTATCTGGGCTCTGGAAGGGAATGATGGCGTGCACTGGTGTGTTGAGCCTCTGGGAAATCTAAAGCAGGACTAAACTAACCATGTAATATTACAAGAGCATCACAGTAGAAGGCTGGTGGTGGTCGTGGTTCTGCACGGATAACCCTATCACCTGCAACATCTTTGGCCTTGTTCCTATCTTGGCGCACAAAGGTGCAGCAGCTCCTTCGGCTCTCGACATTAGGCTATATCTAAATTATTTTCAGGGGGATTTAGGCTCTAGTTCAGTACTTGATTTACACCTAAAGTACATATCAGCTTAAAATTATGCCCAAATGAGATGTTTCAATTTTTTTAAATTGCGAGACAGTGGCTACTGATTACAACGGACTCACACAAAAGAGTTTAAGAGCTACAGTCAGGAGGAAACATTGTGTCTGAAAACAGAAGAGGAGGAAGATGACAGGTGTGTTAACTCAGCTATAGGCTAGGAAGCCACCGATTCCCACTCTCCTTCTGGCCAATGTCAGGCCACTGGAAAACAAAGTAGACTTGTTATGTGTTAGGCTTAGTATTTCCACAGAGATGAGGAATTGGGATGTTCTTTGCCTAATGGAAACCTGGCTTAACAACATGCCAGACTCAGCCTTCCAGATGGACAGTTCCCAATTAGCCCAGGCGGAACGCGACTACTGGGCAGGAAAAACACAGAGAGGAGGACTCTGTATGTATGTGAATAAAGGTTGGTGTAGGAAGAGTGGACTGGTAAAAAGCTACTGCTTTGGGGCGACAGAGCATAAGACAGTGAAATGTCACCTGTAGGTAGTATCTGCTATTGAAAATGAATGCAGTGTTCATCGCTGTTGTTTACATGCCATCAGGAGCTAATGCAAACAAAGCACCAGTGGAGCTGTATGATATCATTAGGTCGCTGCAGATAAAGAGCCTGTGTTGTTGCAGGGGACTTTAGCCATATGAAACTCTACCCAGTTTTGACCTGCATGTCACCTGTGGAGAAACACTTTGGACTGTGTATAGACTAACATTTCGGATTCACACAGAGCTCTTCTTTGACCCCATCTTGGCACCTCTGACTATATTTCCATCCTGCTGGTGCCAGCATATCAACAGCTGATGAGATGGATTAGGCTAACTAAGAACACAGCCACCATGTGGCTCAGAGATGTAGCCGCTGTGCTACTGGACTGTTTTCAGTGCACAGATTGGTAGGTCTTTGTAGAGGCGGCTACATATGGGCACACCTGGAGGAATTCCCCTCTTCTGTTCTCAGCTTCACCTCCGAAAGTGCTGATGATGTTACCACCAGGATGGTAGACCTGCTATCTAAGCCAGAAACACTGGCTGAATGCTGAGGCAAGAGCTCGGATAAAAGCTAGGGATGCTTCAAAAAGGTTAAAAAACAATCCACTGGACTTTGTTACCAAGTTTTAAGATGTTTCACTTTCTATCTAGGAAGCTTTTTCAATTCAAAATGTGAATTGGGAAGTGAAACGTCTTAAAACTTGGAAACAAAGTCAAGTGAATTGTTTTTTAACCTTTTTAGGAATGGCTATGACCTGAATGACTGGGAGTCTTCACCAGCTAGGGATGCTGTTTTTAGGACAGGTGAGTCATATCTGTACTCCCCGTAAGTGAGGAAAAACTGACTGCAGGCATCGTAATGGTACAAAGCAACATATGCCCACAAAATAAAATGGTCCACAGCACATGTGAAAGTGCATCAAATGTATTATGGGCTACAACAGAGATGCAAAATGTCAAATTGGACACACAAGTCTGCCTACAAGAGGAACCAATCCACTGCTGATGCCATCTCATCGGTGGTGAACACAGCCCTCACTACCTGGAGAGGGCAAACTCCTATATCTGTCTGTTGTTCTTGGATTTCTCCTTGGCCTTCAGCACCATCATCCCATAGACCTTAGCACAGAAAGCTCTTCCACACTGAGAACTGGGTCCTGGTCTTCCTGGACAACAGACCTCAGAATTGCAGGG
Organism: Cyprinodon variegatus; assembly: GCF_000732505.1. Classification (NCBI taxonomy): domain Eukaryota; kingdom Metazoa; phylum Chordata; class Actinopteri; order Cyprinodontiformes; family Cyprinodontidae; genus Cyprinodon; species Cyprinodon variegatus. The sequence continues at coordinate 46,923 of NW_015151754.1, forward strand.
TTGACAACACCATCTCTTCCACCATCACCCTCAGCAATAGCTCACCCTGGGCTGGGTAATGAGTCCCCTTCTTTAGTCTGTGAATGCACAGCAAGACAATAAAGCAACCATATAGTAGAGTGACCAGAAGTCCTCTTTTTTGGGACATGTCCAACTTTTCAATTCAATTTTTAATTTCAAAATCATCTGGGATTTTGGTCGACAACAGTGCACCACGTAGTCAAAACAGGGAGCCAGCGGTGGACGGGGCAACAGCACATGACCCAGTGACGGTAGCCTGGACAACAGCGGCCCTGTGCTTCTCCCTGCCTGCCCGGTAAGGCAGGCGGGGGGAAGCATACCATCACTGGGTCGGTTCGGTCGTCCCCCCACCATATGATATGGTCAAAATATCATATAAAGAAGTTTGCAGACGACACAGCACTAGTGGGATTCATCACAAACGATGCCTCTTATTACAGTTCTCTTTGTGCATGTGTGGGTTCTCTCTGGGTACTCTGGCTTCCTCCACAGTTCAAAACCTTGACTGTTAGGTTAATTGGCATCTCTAGGTTGTCCTTAAGGCTGATTTATACTCAGAATCCAGGTCTGTGTTTGTGTCGCAGTTAGCGCAGATGTGCCTCCGCCTCTTGCGCAGAAACTCTGCTGCACCTCTCCAAAATTGTAGGTGACCGCAGACAGGAGGCCTCTTATTGGTCAAATCTACATCTGCTTTACACTATGCTTTTTTCCTGTTTGGTACCTTACCGGCTTGTTTTGTTTGTTTGACCGCCATTGTGGAAAACGACTCGTGAATAATAACTCAATGTCTTCTATTTTGTACGTTCTTCTCTGCAGAAACAAACAGCTTGGCTCGGAAGACCAAAGTTGCGCAGATGACACAGGTTGGATCATTTACTATCATCAACTAAAGAGAAATCTTAGTCAGGTACGAGAAAAATTATTGTTTTCTTTTCCATAGCAGAGCTGAAATTGATGATGGAGACACAAAAAATCCCAGACATAAAATAAAGTCGACAGATAATGCCAAGGTCACAAAGACGTCTAATAGATGACCATTTTAGGATGCCTGGGAGCGGAGCAGAGAACTGATGATTTCATGGTGAAGGTTTTTCAAATCTGCTGTGGTCTTGTTATGTTTCGATCAGTTATGTAAGTCATAGAGGGCAGGATGTTCAGCCTAAATGAGATGGTGAATCACTAGCAGAGCAAAGGAAACATCAGTTAGACTACTGACTTGTGTTTATAGTTTCCCTGAGATGAAGCTGACTCTCACAGAACTTTGTGAAATTTCTTGATGTCCCTGACTTTAGTACAGATTCTGAGGAGGTGAGATAAGTTCTGATCCACCCCCCAGAGCATCTGTAAGATTCTAGATCCTTGTTTCCCCATCAGACAGTTGACTCCGGAGAGTGACACCCTGCTGGCTGCCAGCAAATCACATTATGCAATTCATGTTTCGTGAGAAGCTCCCGATTATCCAACACTAAATACTGATGGACTGTTCTTCGGGGTTATTATATCCCAAAACAAGGCTCCCCATTCCCTTGGCGTCTCCTGTCCCTGTGTCCATCACTCAAGATGTTCTCAGCTGTTTGACGGCTGCTCTGGTTTCAGTCGAATGGCCCAAGAATTAGCCGATACGATGTCCCCACGCCGGTGGATCCGGCAGGTGTAGACGCCCTCGTTGAACTCATTTGCGACGATGCGGAGGTCTCTGTCCTTCATTACGATGTAACCAGGGATGGAGGTTAAGATCTGCTCTCCGTCTTTGTACCAACTGGAGGACACATGGACAGAGGATGGAATGAAGTGGTTAGGTGATGCACTACTGGTTCCAAACTGAACAGCTGAACAGGCTGAACCTGTCTTTGTCTGTGCTGACCTGACTTTGGGGGGTGAGCGGTGGGTTTTGGTCCCACAACGGAAACCAACAACCTTCCCTCGAGGAACCATCTTTATCTTTACATTTGCTGGAGGTGACGTCGGCGTGGTGACCACATCCAGGGGCTCTGTGATGAGCATGAGATCCAGACAAGAAATATGTTTTTTGGTCAGATACAAGGGTTTGGTTCTGCTAGCTCAAAGACCACAGTAACCATTCTACTCTACAACATGGTACCACACTTTACTATAAATTACTCCAAGGTCTACAATCACCATAGCAGAGATCACAGCGCTGAGGGCAGTTCTTCCTCATGAAGGTCCTTCTCCTTTCACAGAATCCAAGGCGAGCCCATGGATCACAGACTCTCTTCTTGTTCCGGCATCCTGCAGACACACAAACAAAACAAAAATGGTGAAATAACCTTTAGATCCCTTTTCTACAAAAATCAGACTCATTTGATTGGTTGAATAGCATATGTTGTTGTTGAGAAGGGTAATATAAAGACATATTTAATTATTTGATTAATGATTAAAATAAATTGGTGTCAAATGAATAAAGTGAATTGAACTGAACCTACAGAAGCATCCTCAGCATTGACACTACAACACATTGCACCTAGAAACAGACTAGAGTTTAGATTCGACATAACACTTTTTTGTGTGTTTCAGGTAGGTACCATAGAGTCTTTGGATCCCCCACACATCATCCTGAGCAATGTTTCTCTGTCCGGTGTACGTGGCGTTGGGATGCATCAGAGCCTCTGGGTCCCTGGAGTGCCACAGACCCAAAGCGTGACCAATCTCATGAGCAGCCACCTGGACCAGGTCATTCAGCCAGACTCCTGAGAAATGAAACAGAGTCAGAGGTCCAAAACCGGTCCTGGGTTATTCTGACAGCTAGATTCTGATTATTTGATTGTAAAAGGAGGCAACTGTGCTCAGGGATCAACAGATTTTAAATCAGTTTGAACGAGAGAACCTTAAAAGAAATCGATTCTCGCATTAGAAAACTCCTCGTACATCTGAAACACCATATTAACAATCATTACCAGATTACAGCAAGAGCACTTCTGGTGTTATTTTATCAAAGTAGCCATTTTAAGAGGTTTGTTTCCTGATGCTAACTGGACTTTCCTACATGGTTCAGCAGGTTTTACCAGAATGGAACCTGGAGCTTTGCAGGAATGTCCCATTCCTGAAGAACATCCAGAGGAGGGATGTCAAACTCAAATCTTGAGGACCGGTATCCTGCAACTTTTAGAAGTCTACCTTGCTAAAATGATGTCAGTCTTGATGTGCACTACAGTGAACATGAAGGAATCTTTGTTTTGCCTAAGATGATTATTCAATAAACACAATCAAAGTATAACATAGAAAAACATATTAAGATATTAAGATCATGCTTATCTTTCCCTGTTCCATAAAATGTCCTGGTCAAGGAGGTTGCTTTTATTGAAAGAGAGGAAAAGACTACTTGGCATGGCCACACCCTCACAAAGAATATATTATTGGGAGGTTATGATTATCCTCTTTAAGGAACATCAAGACTTAATAGAGTCACATGTTATGCATATGAGAAATAAAGAAATAATGTCTACTAAAATGTACAAATATGAATTGCTGGATCTCGGGAGTTTATATTGATTGTGATTTATTTTATATACCGGTATAATGAAATAAAGAACAAAAGAGGAGATGGAGCAGTTGGTGGGCTGGTGCAGAAACAACAGCCTGATCCTGAACATGAAGGACAAAAGGAGATCATGGTGGACTTCTGGAAGAACCGGCCTAACCACGCTCCACTGCTCATCAATAGAAAAAATGGATATTGTCGGCACCCCAAACATAGCTGCCTTTATCCAGGAATATTTTGAATCAGGACATACGTCCGAGGTGATACTGGATATGCCCAAGACTAATCACGCAATTTCAGTTAGTATCCATGTTTTCAAAAGCCGCAGCAGGCAGAATGACTTCCGGCTCAAGGGTGAAATGGCGCCGTCGTCCAATCAGCGATGTCTCATGTTTCCCACTGGTACCTACCTTTTCCGGTAGGTTAATGTAATTATGTTTTCCTTAATGTAGTTGCGCTTTGCTTTATGTAGTTTTGTTTTTCTTAATGTAGTTGCGCTTTGCTTTATGTAGTTGCAATTTCTTAATGTAGTTGCGCTTTTAGATTTGTAGTTGCAGTTTGCACTTCAGGGCCACCGTACCTGAGCCCGTAACATCATAAATGACCCCTCAAACCCCCACCATGGACTGTTCTCCCTGCTGCCCTCTGAGAAGAGGCTTCGAAGCATTGGATGCAGGTCCAGCAGGTTCTACAACAGCTTTTCACTGCTGCTATCAGACTGTTCGACTGTAAAACTCTAAACTGGACAATGTCGCTTGAACGTTTATAATCCTTTTAAGTAGGATACAACTCATTGTTCTACTGCGTTTTATCTCACTGTTGTAACTTGTAAGCAACATAAACACTCAGTGTATATAAAGTGTAATTTCCCTCTGGGGTTATTAAAGTTTGTCTGATTCTGATTCTGACAATAAAGTTTGATTAATTCTAATTTCTCCTATTCTGGTCAGGCCGACACAGCAGTAGTGGGATTCATTACAAACTATGCCTCTAATTACAGTTCTCCCTGTGCATGTGTGGGTTCTCTCTGGGTACTCTAGCTTCCTCCGCAGTTCAGAAACATGACTGTTAGGTTAATTGGCATCTCTACATTGTCCTTAAGGCTGATTTATACTCAGAAACCAGGTCGTCTATGTGTGGATCACAGTTAACACAGATATGTCCCCGCCCCTTCCACAGACACTCTGCTGCACCTCTCCAAAATTGTAGGTGACCGCAGTCAGGAGGCCTTTGATTGGTCAAATCTACATCC
>NW_015151754.1:52765-67637 GCF_000732505.1 Cyprinodon variegatus
CTAGACCCACAGCTAGTTCCTGATTGTCCCTCTTGCGTTGTGGCGTGGAATAACAGCGCAGACCACGCTTCAGTATTATATAATATATTGATATTATATAATCAAAAATATCTGCGACAGGCTCACTGCGACACACTGCTGCAGGGAGGATAACCAGCCTTTTACTTAGCAAATTGTGCAACAATCTGCTTTTTGTATTACTTGGAAATCTATCACTTTAGTTTTGCCAGTGCTGAGATACAACCTTGTTTCCAGCTGAACCTGGACTTCCCAAGGATCCAGAACTCATGGTTGTCAAAATGGATCTCTCCTCGTGGCGGCAGGAAGGCGTGTGCCAACTCTCCATTCAGGCCATCAAAGCAGGGGTGAAGAGGAGACCACCAGCAATCGGTGTGGTTAAAGGTGTAGAAACCTAACGGCCAAAGGACATTTTGATATGTTCAGAGAATGTTTTATCTAACAACATTCACACCATTCAGCTTTATAGTATCAGAGGAGGTCTGGGGTGTTTAACTTCTGATCTGAGCAAAAGTTAAGGTTTAAAAATCAGCAAAGAAGTAGCAAAATAATAAAAATAACATTTTCATTTATTTCCTGACAACTGTTTTTTATTATTGCTCTGTGACATCATACCGATGGTGATGTCAGCAGTGGCGTTGCCTTCTGTAACCTCAGTGAAGGTCAGCGGAGACACATCGCTCCACTTTGTGAAGGCGATGCTGATGGCCTTCCGGGTGTCCTCCTTGTTCAGAGTGTTGGGGAACTTGATGATCCTGGATTGATGGAAAGACAGCGGCTCAATGGGCATCTCCTGCTGATTTAGAGATCTGCCTCATTCTCAGAGGCTCACAGATTTTCTGCTACGCCAAAGTGTCACACACCACCAAACTAGATGCATTCCTTGTCAACATGCACATTGACAACAGCTTGTCACCTGATATCTCAGTACTATCCAACACACCTTAACAGATCAAAACATGGACCAGTTAACAGCCTCTAACACCATTATCTGTGTCTGCTGAGCTCAGAAAGCAATTATCAGTGTCCTGCTCAGATGTATCTGTTGCTGATCTACCTGTATGTGATGTTGTGATGACCCCACTTGTTTCCCAGTGGGTTGATGGCGTAGCGTCTGATTCTGGCTCCTCTGTCAGAGAACGTCTCTGTCATTGTTCTGCTGCCACAGGTCTGTAAATAAAACACCAATATTTAATTAGCTCTCTGAGGAACAGGCATGCATTTCCTCCAGTGTCCACCAGGTGATGCTACTGAAAGAACCTTCCTTCCTTCCTTCCTTCCTTCCGGAAGGAAGGAAGGAAGGAAGGAAGGAAGAACATTTCACTGTTTTACAATGGTCATCTCAAAACTGATCTCAGTCCTGTTAAAACAGGAAAGTTGAAAAGGCATCTGAGAGTGAGATGACCTTCAAGTTGGTCACACCAGTTCTTCTAAGGCAGCGGTCCCCAACCACCGGGCCGCGGACCGGTACCGGTTCGTCTGCCATTTGGTACCGAGCCGCACAGAAAAAAGTATATATAAAGTGTATATATATATATATATCTATATATATATAGATATATATCGAAGATCAGAGTCGGAGTGATGTTTTATTTTGAAAAATATAAAAAAATGAGGTATTCTCTCCCAATTACATCAGTCGGTGCATCTGTGCCTCTTGACACAGATTAATTCAGTTCAAGACTCATCCTATCTATAACATTCTATCTTTGTGAAGCGGGATTTTCTGCGGTTACAGCGACCAGAACAAAGCTAAGGAGCAGACTGGACATCATGAGCACACTTCGTGTGTCATTGTCTCCGATTACGCCTAGACGGGACCAGCTTGTTGTTTTATTGTTTTGCTGTTTGTATTTGATTTTATGCCAGTCATTTTACTTGATCGTATTACCACCCCCCCAGCCGGACCGTGAAAATATTGTCTGACATATAGCGGTCCTTGGTGCAAAAGAGGTTGGGGACCGCTGTTCTAAGGGGAATAGGCCAAGGTATGGGGTAATATGAAGTATACATTTGTACTCTATACTTGTACTTTTTTTTATTTGTGCTTGTACATCAATTATTGTTACTCATTCATTTGTGATTTTTCCTCTTAAAAATTGGGATTAATACAAATTTGTGATTTGAAATTGAAATTTTTGATTAGTTCTCATATATCAGTAATTTTTACACAGAAATGTGTGATTTGTTTGTGGTTCACACTTATAAATATCTGATTCGGATTCATAAAAGTGTGATTAACTCTAGTAAATTTATGATTTGTACTCATATATATTTGTGATTCACGCACACATTTATGATTTGTGCTTTTAAATTTGTGATTTGTTTGTGATTCATACTCATAATTTCTAATTCTCACTAATAAAAGTGTAATTTTTGTTTATAAATATTTGCTTTGTTTGTAATTAAAAAATGATACCTGCTGTCATTATTCTGTCATTTAGAAAATATAGACTAATATCTATAACTCTTTAGGACATAAAACAGATTCAGATTTTGTGTCTGACAGTGAGAAAAGTAAAAAGCTTCTAAATTTCTTCACACACAGTAAAACTTCTGTCTTCAATTGTAACCTTTCTTGCTGCCCAGGCTCTCATGGCCATATAAGTGGATAAAGTGATTTAGCAGAATTTGGTATAATTTATATATCTATATGGTGCAGCTCTGGTTCTAGACATTAGTTTAGGATCATAACTCACTGCGGGGTTTTATTTTTATCAGAACTCGGTGTTTAAACAAAGGCAGTAGGTTACTTTCATTCTGCACAGATGTAAAAACTTTCCTTTCATGCTCCCCCTCCTCCCAAATATCTGCCACCCACATGTGAACTGGGCTCAGAGCCTCTTCTGTTCTGAAACATGTTTTGGCCCAAACTGGACCAGAACACAGCTTTGGTCATCACCCAGAGCAGCGCCCCCTGGTGGGAGAGATAAAACAATCTGGAGTGAAAATCAGAAGTTTCTGAACAAACAGGCTCACTGTGCAGACTTAACTGGGCTCCTATTGCAAACCCGAGCCATCTGATCTAACCCCACCTCCTGCTAAATACCAGGAGTCCGGTCCAAGAGACAAAACACATTCACCTCCTCTCTGCCTGGAGAAACAGGAAGAAAAAAAACTGCATCTGGGCTGCAGCTTTAACCTGTGCCTCCCTGTTCCTCCCAGCAGGCCGAGCAGCTCCTGCAGGATTTTGGACCCGAGGTTCTGATAATCAGACTGGATCAGGGTTTCAATAAAACTGAAAGAACTAACATCCATCACATGTTTCAGTTTTAGATCCTCTGAGAGATGTGAGGAAAATTGGAACAAACTGAGCTGCAGCTGCTTCATCCAACCGGACCTCTGTTTGGATCCAGCATTCAGTTTGTAAAGAATTTAGAAAAGCTCAGACTGGAAACCAGAAGAACTTCTGGCAGCCTTACAGGTGGACCGACCAGTCCAGGTGAAACCCACCTGGTGCTGCTCTGACTCACCTTCATGCAACTGCAGACCTGCAGCCTGCTTTAAGCTTTGCTGCTCTTGGTTCTGATTGATTCAGATCCATGCAGACTCACAAAACAGGGAGAACTGAGTCAGAACCAGCAGGACGACCAGAGCAAAACAAAAACCTGCAGACACTGAAGTCCACAAAGAGAAAAACCGGGACTCTCAAGTTCAAAAACACTGCTGAGCTGAGGGGCCCCCTCATGAAGCTCAGGGGCCCCTGACTTAATCACACACATCCAATGGTCTGTTTGTCTGCAGACACCCGGAGGTCAGAAATCAGTGGCGGTTCGCTTGTTTTGATGGGGGAACAGAAAAGCATGAAATGAAAAAACAGGGCAAGGATTCAAAAATATTAATATCGCTGCATGAAGGGAAATTTCTATTCACTTAGATTTAACTAAAATTCTATTTCTTATTATGTCAATATACATTCATAATTTAGGAATTTTGCTTATTTTTTTAAAACTAATTTAGGATAAAATTACTGTTTTCTATAAAATCTGAATTAGAACTCCAGAAAAAAAATAAAAAATCAACCGGAAAATTTTGAAGAATTTTTTTTTTATTTGTTTAAAAAAAACATTTAGCAGATGAAAACTGGGATCCTATCTCAATACCACTGAAGCTATCACCTTATTGTTTTCAAATAATTAGTAAAATCAAATGAAATAGATCCAAAATGACCTATCAGTAGATTAATATAATTTCTTTGAGTAGTATGTCTTCAGTAAAGGGACCATAACAGGGGCCAGGACATGATCTACAGGGGCACTGGCCCCTGTTGGCCCCTGTCTAGAACCTCCCATGTCAGAAAACCCAATCAGCTGATCCAATCAAACGCTGATTCCGATCCGGACCCAGAACTTCTCACTGACCTTTATCAGCATCATCATGAGGAGCAGAGGGAGCTTCATGGTGTCATCTGCCGCGGTCCCTGCTTCCTCCGTCCCGTTAACAACTCGCGCCGCTCCGCTGCCGCTCAGGGAGCAACTGATGGAAGTTCACGGAGTGTGTTCGCTGCTGTGAGCGGGGTTGTCCGGATGGGCGGGGTCAGGTGTGTGCGCGGTGTCCGTTTACTCCGGGACATTTTAACCGTTTATGCGCCGAACCCATCCGAACCTTTCCAGAAAAGAGGAACCGGCTCCTCTCGGGAAGACAAACAAGACTCTGTGCAAAGACTCCCAGGCCCCCCGGAGCCTTCAGGGGCCCAGGTACTGTAGGGTCACCCTGAGGTGTTTTTTTTTTGGTCCAGATGTTTGGGACATCTGTAAAAACAGGCTGCTTGAAAACAGAGAGCAGAGCTCCACAGAGGAAAAGATCCCAACCTTTGATAATCAATAAATCTGCAGGTTTTATTTATTTATTTCCTTTGAAACACTCTACTTCAAATACATTTTTTCTAAATTTCAATTCAGTTCAGTTTATTTGAATAGCGCCAATTCACAACACATGACATCTCAAGGCATTTTACAGTTCAACCAGATCATCCAGTCAAATTGATTCAAAGTTTTCTATCTAAGGAAAACCAGTTGATTGCATCGACTCATTGACTCAAATGCAATCCCTTACACTAAGCATGCTTGTAGTGACAGTGGAGAGGAAAAACTCCCTTTAACAGGAAGAAACCTCCAGCAAAACCAGGCTCAGTTTGAGCGGCCATCTGCCGAGGCTGACTGGGGTTCAAGGAGACAGAAGCAGAGATACAAAAAGCAGCTGTAAAGGCGTCCCTGTCCAGGAAACACACAGCCAGGCAGACGAGCTCTGAGCCAACTCCCATGTCAGAGGATGAAGAGAGCAGATCCAGCCAGTCACAGTCAGAGAAACAGGACTACACTGGAAAAACAGGCAGATCTCCAACATCTATAAACAAAGGTGTTGATGGCAGCAGCACAGCTGATATTTTTCTCCAGGATGACGTTACAGCCAAACAGGAACAGACCATATGAAGCTACTATGAGAAAAGCAGAGAGAGCAGAACGTTAGAGATTAAACTAACAGATTCTGCAGAATAGGAGAATAGAGATAGAATGAAGCAGAATGATGAAAAAGGGGTCCCTATGTCCTCCAGTAGTCCAAGCCTATAGCAGCATAACTATAGAGATAGCTCAGGAAAATCAGTCTACAATTAATTTGGACTGAAAAGAATAATAGAAGTTTCAAAATCCGATATAAAAACAGATTCTGGTTGGTTTGGAGCTTTAGTCCTACGGTCTGGTTTAGATAAGAACACCAACACTAATTAACAAGGCAAAATCAGTGTGAGGACCTGTATAAAAACAAAAGTGTTTGTTATAGAATAGAAATTAATTTATGAAAACACGAGAAACACCAGAAATAAAATCAAAAAGAATAACGGAGAAATAACTGTCAAAGTTTTGGTTCTGTTTGAGTTTTCTGCTTTTCTTTTTCTAGTTTTATTGGTTTAATTCCTATTTTGAGGTATTTCTTGTTTGCCCTCTTGTGTTGGTCTCCTTTTCCCCTGCTCCTTTCTAGACTCCTCTTTTCACACCTGCTCCCTGCTGATTAGCCTGGTCTCTGTTTCTCTCTCCCATATAAGCACCTCCTGCTCAGTCACTGTTGCTGGTTTGTTGTCATTTCATCGCCCCCTTGTTGTAGATATTCCTGATTTTCAGTATTTTGGGGGGATTTTGTGGACTTATGTTTTTGGATTTTTGCTTCCTTTACACTTTTTGGTTAATTTAATCTGGCAAAAAAACACCTCAGCTCCAGTCTCTGCATTTGGGTCCTGTCAAACCTCCACCCTACTTGACAATAACAGAATCACGGCAAACTTTGCTGTGCAGCCATGCATCTATAAGGAAAATTGAAATAACCACCAAGTTTTCTGGAGGTAGTAATGTTGTAAAGTCTTAACAGCTGCAGGGAGGAAGGATCTGTGGTAACGCTCCTTTGTGCAGCTTGAGTGCAGCAGTCTCTCACTGAAGGAGCCTTTTAGTTCTACAACTACTTCATGCAGGTTGGGAGACACATTGATGGTATTTAGGCCAGAGTCCTTCAGTCACCCATCACCTCTAGTTCCAGACAGAGCTGGCCTCCCTGATGAGCCTATTCCTTTTTTTTCTGTTTGAATGAACTCAATGCCAAGATGGAAGCAGTGACTTTTAGGCAAGCTACTGCTGCTCATCAGTCATCTGGAACTTGTTTTAAGGCCACATCTGAACTATCTGAGGTCCAAAGCTATGCAATGGTTGCTAACATATAAGGCCTGAGATGAATGTGCTGTGGATTTCAGTGCTGTCAAAAGTTCACACTTTTTTTTACTTAAGTAGAAGTACAGATACTGCAGTTTAAAAACACTCTGGTAAAAGTTGAAGTATCAACTTGACCTCTTTACTCAAGTAAAAGTGAAAAAGTATTTGCTCCAAAAAATACTGAAAGTATAAAAGTATAAAGTGACCTTTTAAAAAAAACAGCCAGATGCCACCAAGGAATTGAAAGCTCAATTTTTCGACCAGATTCGCTCTCGCCTGTGTCCGACCTTTCAGACATTTCAACATCTTTTTCTGAATCCAACATTGTAGCATGGCATAGATAATTCACATTTACAGGTTGAAGAACACCTGCTTGCTTCTGATGATTTCCTTTAGCTAACCAATGAGTGTTTGCGTTATATGACTCATCCAATCACACTAGTTTTCACTTGATGTGGATGGAGCCAATGATCTGCATTGTATGACGCACATGACGTGAAATAAATATTTATAAACATTAAACTAAAGCCAAGAATAACGAGTAATGTTTATTTTTACAACTGTAAGGAATAGAAAGTACAGATACTTGTGTGAAAATGTAATGAGCAGAAGTCAGAAGTAGGAAAGAAAACAAGTAATGGAGTAAAATATAGATACCTAAAAAGTATACTTAGGTACACTTGACACCTCTGGTGGATTTAGCCCAGAGCCAGAGCTCAGGCATCTGAAGACATGTTTTTTTTTTTGGTAGGATGAAGGATATGTCTTTTTCTCTCTAAAACAATACGGAAGCAGAAATTTGGTTGTGGATCTGAATTGGAATAATATGTCTGGAACAATGTTCAGAGAAATCAAAACCCAGCATATCTGTGCAAACGCCTCATAGCAGCTCAAAGCACGGTGGAAGAAGACTGATGATGTGGGCCTGTTGGCATCAACAAATCTCCTACAGTGTTTACATTTTGATCACTGCTGCTTTTAAATGGAAATGTTCATTTCACTGCTAAGCTGCTCATTCACTGTGAAAAAGCTGTATGTATCGAAATTTCGTTTTGGATACAGTCTGTGTATAAAGAATGACAATAACGTGTTTCTAAGTCTAAGGCAAATGTGAATCAAAAAAGTAAGATCGAAGGTTCTGGAATGGCCTAGTCAAAGTCTGGTGCTTCAAACCTTTTTGTGCTCATTAACAAAAAACAAAAAGAGGGCCAAAATACCTTCAAAACAGTCCAAGGCTGATTAAGTCTTCCCTGCTGAAGCTAAAGACGGTTCTGTGTGATCTGGGAGGGCCGAACAGGTCGCTGTGAGTTTTTGACCCGGTCACGGTTTAAATTCAGCGTCCCTCTGCTCCTCCTGCTTTCTGATTGGTTGTTTGCTCAGATTATTGATCCCTGCAGCTCAAGCTCTGCTGACTGATGATGTTTTATTGTCATAATTAATCTGGAGAAACTAATGAGCTGTTCAAAGCAGACTCATTAGCTGCTCCGCTCTCTCCTCACCGTCATCATCATCATCATTGTTATTCTAACTGTTATTGCTGTTGTTATTATTATTTATTGTTGTTGTTTATCAGTGAAGGACAGCTGGTCACCTTCAGTCTCCCTGCAGAGCTCAGCAGAAGCTGCATGTTAATGAGCTGCTCTGCTTCTCCGCAGCGGCTCATGGTGACATCATCATGAGGAGGAAGATGATCATACTGGTTTGGGCTCAGTGTCTGAGTCCTCCCAGTGGTTTTGGTTCTGGTCATTTAGGGTCTGTTGTTTGAACCGAAGGGTTTGGGTCAAACTGCATTTTTTTTATTTAATCTGTAAACCTTTCCCAACTGAGGCGAAGAGAAACGGTTGAGATTCGACCTCTGGTTGAAGGTAGGAGCGTCCGCACAGTGGCCTTACCATGCCTCAGGCCCCCAGGGGACCTCCTTCAGCGCATCACACAGAGAGGAGGAGGAGGAGGAGACGGACTTTCAGAGCAAGCTGAAGGATGACAATTTAATTACGCTTCTGTTCATTCATCTGTCGATCTACACAAACAGGGAGAAACCCCTGAACACACACTGAGCAACACACTGAAACTAAACACACAGAGCCTGACTTTCACAGAAACACTCTCACACTGACAGAAACAGTAAAAGTCACAGAGACACACTCTCTCTCTCTCTCTCTCTCCTCCTCGGCAGGTTCCCACAGCGCTCCCAGAGACACCACCTCCTCCTCCTCCTCATCTCTGAATGGAAACTCGCCGTCTGTTTACAGGCTGGTGGTCGTCATAGAGACCAGCAGGTCAAACTGGACATTTCAACGATGTGACATCTCACTCTGATTGTCAGCATCCAACTGAGCAAACACCTGCTCCAACTATCAGGACTCATAACACGTTTACTGATAAGAAAGACCATCGCGGGACTCATTGACTGTTCGGGCCCCAAACACTGCTTTGAGGTGCCATAGACTTTCATTCACACCTTTAGGGGCGCTAATGAAGGTTTTACAGAGCTATGGAATTCCACAAATACACCCACAGACCCTCTGGGGCCCCACAGACCCATATGGACTCCAAAAACTGTTAAAAGCATTCACAGATCTGTGGGGCCCGACCAACCTCTAAAGTTTTTACAGACCCTTTGGGATCACGTAGACCCTTAAGGGCCCTTGTGATCTTCAGAACTTCCCATAGGATGCTTAAAAATCCCTTATTCAATTCTTAGAGGTCCAAAGACCTGTAGAGAATCAACAGACAGTTGAAGGACATGATGTAATGTCATAGTGTCAGGAAACCACCAGGGACCCACAGCCAGCAAGGGACCCCACATCCAACAGAAACAATCCACTTCCGGTGTTGCTATCCAAGAACTCTGTAGGAAATTATTTACAAGGAAACAAGGAAAGAAAACGTACTGTTAAAAATCAGGGGGAAAAAATAACTTTAAACTCTTTAAACCTGCGGAGGAATTTCACAAGTCTGCGGTTATTTGATGTACAGCGCCACCGAGAGGACACAACAGGTAACGATCAGGAGGCAAACCTCTCATTGGCGCAATAAATAAACCCGTTTTAATGAAAAAAAAGGCAGCAGGGACGATTAGAGCCGTGGGTGAAGACCGAGCTGATTCCCTCCAAACCATACGCAACAAAACACTGTAACAATTTCTGACAAAATCCACTGCCGAACCCGAAAGAGACATCGGGGCGTTGGTGGTATAGTGGTTAGCATAGCTGCCTTCCAAGCAGTTGACCCGGGTTCGATTCCCGGCCAACGCAGACCTTTTCCTCTTTTCGTCTTTTTTGTAATCTAACCAACTCTTAAAGCTCGAATCGAGTGTTACGTAGTGCAACGAAAAGCACGATTATGCTCCAACATTAAGATAAATAAGCTAAACAGGGATTTAAAGCCTTTCCCACATCAAAGTATCATTGTTAACGCTGGTGTTTTAAAACAAACCCAGAGCGGATATTTATCTGGATGGCAGATCGTGAAATGATGGAAGATTTTTGTCACTCCTTGTGAACAGACTAATGTTAACGTATTTCATGGTGTTGTAGTATTTGACTGTTCAGATGACTGTCCGCATGGGGGCGCTGGGAGGCAGGGAATACAGTTACGATCCTGGTAGAGATCCCATCCTGCGGTCTGATCCTGTATAATTAAATAAAAACAATAAAAGAATAAAATATGTATAATAAAGACTTAATATTTAGAGAAAACAGTCATCTTTAAACATTGTATTGTTCGGGAAACAGCCCGTAAACTGCCGTGAACCATCCAGCCAGCAGGGGGCAGCAGTATAATTTACAGGTAGCGGAAACAGTAGCGGATGTCTCTCTGTTTGTGTGAAAAGCCCGGCGCATGTCTGCTCTCCTGTCCGATTAGCTCCTCGGTCACCGGTTCCTGGACTCAGCAGCTCTTCCCTCCACGACCCACCGGAACTCCTGGGGACTGACCGGGAGTCTGCTCCGGCTGTGGATTTGTCATGGCGGCTGGAGGCAGTTCGGTTCCTCCGCAGCTCGGAGACGTAGAAGAAGACGCTTCTCAGCTGCTGTTTCCTAAAGGTAACAAAGAGCAACACAACACCCCCACAGCTGCATTTGCTTTCTGCTTAACTCGTTTTATGTTATCATGTCTGTATATTGAAGCAGTTGGGATGAGAGCAGCTCTGGTTCTGGTTAAATAACCACAAAGTCTATCTAATCTATCTGGTTTCCATCATTTGGTAAAAAGCTGGACCTTTGACCCAGTCTGTTCTGTCTCCATGGTAACAGATACCTGTAGCTGTCCGGATTCCCTCTATAGATGAACTATAGATGAGTCAGACATGAACAGAAAGCAGGTCCAAAACCCAGGGGCGGATTTAGGAAATTTGGGGCCCAGGCAAAGACAGGCATGGGGCCCTCTGGACTGAGAAGACAACACATAAAACAGATACAGACATTTTAACAGAGTAGACATACATTATTTGTTCTACCTTTTGTCCCTCTCTTCTTATCACTTTTCTTGTTGTTTTCCTGTTTTCTTTTGTCCCTTTTCTTTCCATACTGGACATGTACTCAGCTGACATTTAATGCTGTCACAAAAGGAATCAAAGGTTTTCCGATCTCTAAGCCCATTCTACTGCATTTCTACTGCTCAGTGCTGCAGTGGGTAGCACTGCTGCCTTGCAGCAAGAAGGTTTCGGGTTCAATTCCCCGTGCAGGGTCTTTCTGCATGGAGTTTGCATGTTCTCCTCGAGCATGCATGGGGTCTCACCAGGTACTCCGGCTTCCTCCCACAGTCCAGAAACACCTTTTTTTTTTTTTTTGAGATGAGGACTTGGTGCATGTTTGTCTGAATGCAGCTTGATGAGGCTCGTTAGCAGCAGATTTATGGACCTACAGCTGAAAACCTTGCAGCCCTTGGACAGCGGAGCGAGGTACAGGTTTAAGACTTTATTTATTTACAAAGTTTGCACTTTATGTAATATTTATTTTGTTCTGTGTCAAAGAAAGGTATCTAAGCAGATGTATTTTGTGTTTGTTTGTTTAGTTTTCACGGTGTGAACTCATTATGAATCCATTAAATGGAAAACAACTCCACCCGTCGAGGCTCTCCGTTTCTTCTTTGGTCTGAGGGACTGCTACAATGACTGTTAGGTTAATTGGCTTCTCTAAATTCTCCTTAGGTGTGTGTGAATGGTTGTTTGTCCTGTTTGTCTCTGTGTTGCCCTGCGATGGACTGGCGACCTATCCAGGGTGTACCCCGCCTCTCGACTGTAGACAGCTGGAGATAGGTATCAGCACAAACCCTGTTTGGGATAAGCGTGACTGAATTGGATGGATGGATAAGCCCATTATAACTTAGCTGATTGCTCCTTCCTGTGTTAGGTCCCTCTTTTCACTGAGACACACTTAATATTATAAGCACTCTGATAGTGTTTTAACAAAATGATTTTTAACAAAAACATAACAAATGTGCACAAAAAATAAGTAATAGCTGCATTAACCATGCATGTAAAAGGAGTTTTATGGGTTAGGGTGAATGGAAAGGAGGGGCGGGTCTTCGGCTCTTCACAACCACTATTGAGCATTTTTCCTTTGGGTAAACTTTACATGCACAGTGCACTCTCACAAACAACTACAGGTGCTTGGCTTCAGGTACTTAGAGATTCACTTCAATACAGAATACAGTATACATGTCATATTAAATACTAATAATACTTCAGCAATACTATGAAGGTGTTACTTTATTTTATCTCTTATACTATAGAAGTTAGTTGTGCTGTTCTTTTTTTACATCTCCTTGTAGGTGATGAAGCAGACTGCATATGTTTTATCATTGTCTCCCTTTTATCTCCTCTTTCTTTCATCTTTTTTCTTTTTTTTCTGTTTTTCCTTTCCTGTTATACTTACATTGCAGTGTCCATATAATCTTTAATACTCCCTGCATGAATTATAATAAAGCTATTTCTATGCATTAATCAAGCGGAACACTATGGCGATAGCCGCACTGCTGCACTTTTTGGCATCAAGACAATTATTCCTATTGCCACATTGCCAGACAGGACACTGTAAAAAAAAAAAAAAAAAAGTGTTATGGGGCCTTAGGCAACTGCCTAGTTTTGCCTAATGGTAAATCTGCTCCTGCCAAAACCTACAGGTGAGGAACGTCTTGGTTCTGTTCTGGTGTTTCCAGCTAGATTGAGCTCGGTTCAGAACTCTGACGGTGATGACCCAAAGACCAGGAACGTTCTGATGGTGTGTCTAGGTTCTGACGGTTCTGTTTTGTTCTGCAGAGTTTGAGAACGCTGAGACCCTGCTGAACTCTGAGGTCCACATGCTGCTGGAGCACCGAAAGCAGCAGAACGAGAGCGCAGAGGACGAGCAGGAGCTGTCCGAGGTCTTCATGAAGACGCTCAACTACACGGCCCGGTTCAGCCGCTTCAAGAACCGCGAGACCATCACCGCCGTGCGCAGGTACCGCCTCTCTCCCTGCTAACCACTCCTTTCCATCAGAGGTCTGAGGTTCTGATCCACTTCTGCCGGTCTCTCCAGTCTCCTCCTGCAGAAGAAGCTCCATAAGTTCGAGCTGTCCAGTTTGGCCAATCTGTGTCCAGAAGCAGCTGAAGAAGCCAAGGCTCTGATCCCCAGGTGAGTTGGTACCAACCAGGTCCTTTTGGGTTTGCTGATTAAGCACAGCCTGTTGTTTTGTTTCTATCCCCTGATAACGGCTCTTTGAAGGTATTCAGTTCTCCCACACAGATCAGTAACCCCGAAATCCCACATCCTTTGTCTCCGCTGCGCTCCAGGCCTCCTGCTCAAAGCAAAGCCCACTGCCTCCACTGTTCCTCCCGTCTTCCTCCGCTCCGACTTCCTCAGAGCTCGAGGAGAGCATGCGCTATATTACTAAATTCATAGGAGCAAAACATGCGGAAATTATCGCTTCATTTAATGACATATTAAAAAATCCCCATCAGCATCCAGCAAATGTTCAGTTCCTGCCCAAATATTTTGTTTTTGTTGTGGATTTTTGAAACTGGGATAACTAGGATCATATAAAACTGCTTTTTTTATGAACAATGTTTGTTCTCTGCTTCCAAACTCAGCATCTCTTCATCGAAACATTGTATTGTATTTTTTTTTTTTTTGACTGGATTTGATTAAACTTTTAAGCCCCTCGGTATAAAATAAATATTTCGATGGAGATTAGAAATCTGCTTCCTGGTATGCTGAAGAACAAATAGTTTGCGTCCAATCTTTTAAATAAACGCTTTTAGCTTTTTGGAATATATAAGAGTTATGCTCTAATTTGTAGTTAATCTGTCGTTACTATATTTTAACTTGACAAACCGGATCTTTTCGCCGTTCGTTTTCCTGTTTGGTGCAATTGCAATAGCGGATCTTGACCTGGCCGGACCGTAATGGAGCAAAAAATAGCTCAGCTCCGTAATCTGACGGTGACGGACGTAGAAGACGCACGTGGACGGAGACTTGCAGAAGAGTAGCGGTGGATGAGGAACAGCTCCCATTGATTAACATGACAATTTTCTTTATTCAGACCCTGCTGATTTTTAATTAACTCTAAAATGATTAATGTTCCATTTTAAAGATGCTTTGCTAAAGTGGTAATAAATCACATTACATATTAATTTTGATTAAATGTTAAAGTCTTGTACCCATTCAGGTTTAAACAGTTAACAGTGTTTCATTGAATAGGATAAAAATGTTACCTCTCTAGCAAACATTTTTGTGCAAAGGAAATTGGGCCTTTTGCAGATCTTTGAACTCAAAAGTGTGGCTGTGCTTTAGGTGGTGGAGGTTGGATGTCTTACTTTGGGTATTCCTAACAGTTTTCAGACAAACTTTGCATTTTGTGTTCTTTTTCTCAACATCTATGGCTTCATTTTGGCGCACCAATCTGCGCGTACATTTAGAATAACCTGCATCGTTTAAACTCACACATCCTCGCTCAAAACCGCTCTGCCGCTCGCTCAACTCTGACAACATGCTCTAGACTTTTTATCTGCCCACTCAGCTCCATCTCTGCTCTCGCTAAAGGCCAATTTATGTTTCTGACGCATAGCATCTGCAACCGTCAAATCTGTCTCTGTGCGTGACCACGCCCCCCGCGCAGAGGTTCTACAACTGTCGTTGCGCACCTAAAAAAAACCTGACTACGCGTTGGACGGT